>NC_092402.1:53107335-53144653 GCF_030028105.1 Mobula birostris
TAACAGAACGCACGAGCGGACGCAAAGCAGGCAATGTGAGATCCACCAGGATCAAAAAAAAATATCTAAATCCGGTTTGTTCGGTGTAGTTTGGAGGAATTGATCCTCAAGGTTCTATTTTCAAGAGTTCATGTCAGAACCAGAATCAGGTTTATTATCACTCCCTCATATGACGTGAAATGGCAGTAGTGCAGTGCAAATGCATACATACACGATAAATTACAATAATAAACAAATAGTGCAAACGAAAGGAACAACCAGGCGGTGTTCGTGGGTTCACTGACCGTCTAGAAACCTGATTGCAGAGGGGAAAAATTTTTTTGGAAAATTAGCTTTTACAGTGATTATTGAAAAGAAAAACTGATCTCTATTTTCTAGAAGGTGAGGCTTCATCACAAAATAACTATACACTTAATATATAATGATAAGTTAGAAATGAAGTATCAATGAAATAATGGGGATCTTTGATCGGTATCCGGGATTTCCTAATCGATGCTAAAACGATATATTTTGGCATTACTCGTTATTTAATTACTAAATCGTCCCGTGATTATAATTACGCCGAATATTTCACACGCGTGTAGACTGGTTCTTCGCTTCAAAATGCCAAGCTGTTTCTTTCGAGTCGCGACATAGTAATGTCGATGCAGTGTTGGAATGAAGGAAGGAAATCCTTAATACGCGATCATCATTTTCTGTTTGGGACCGAGTAACTGTGAAAATGCATCATATTTTTGACAATCTTTTGTTCTGCAATTTTTTCTATAACACGTATAGCCCTTACGTTTTACTAAGTATCCTATACGTAAGCACAAGTTAATTGATAAGTGGGATATATTTTTACATATGTAGATATTAAAATGTAGCATATATGGTAGGATATATATTGTAGAATGTTTAGCAGAAAAGTATTGTATATGGTTGAAAAATCCATATGACAGCAAGTTATCTCTAAATGGTTGGGCACAGAATGCAATTCTTCGTAGAATATATAAGGTGGAATGAATGTGTCCCAAAAAACACACTTTTAGATATATATTATATCAAAGCATTGTCGAAGGTCTGCATTGTAGAGTTCGTGATAAAATTACAATATAAAGCTATGTATTAGATCTATTGTATCCAACTGTCCCTCTAAAACTAACGTTATATAAAATAGATAAATTATATCTAAGCGTTCTTCAACATATGGATATTTAAAATGTATTATTCCACAATATGCTACGTGGTATAAAGTAGATATATTGTATCTAATTGCTCTTTATATCCGTTTCAATAAAGTATTCTATTTAAATATACCACAATATTTTACATTATGTAATTAGATATATTAGATCTAAATAATGCAGAATATACAGAGCATTATAAGATTTATTACATCTATATATTCTATAATATGACATTTTCTTGAATTAGATATAGATATCAAAATTTTATACACTATATACTGTGATACAAGTATGTTATATGATATGCAAAATAGATATACTGTATTGTGTTTTCACATTCAGTATATTAATCGTAGGGTATGCAGTCTAATTCAAGGTAAACTATGCAACGTCGCATTTATTTATCATTGAACACTTACCGATAATAACTTTGCATTAAATGTTCGGGTTTGATATTCCCAGTGTGAATGTTGAATATTTATCGATGCCTGAATACTAATACGTGGAAAGCATAAAGCAGAAGTAAGCTGGGTAAAGTATATACAGTAGGTTACACTGTGGACTATATAAACAAAAAAATCATTGTAGAGTGTACCCATAAAGAATGCGTAACAGGAATATAAAGTGGCTTATACCGTATGTTGAATACGATATATAGGACAGATTATCTAGTTCATATATTCATGTTAATTTCGTCTATGTATTCATCAAAAATTAGTTTTATATAACTCGTTTATTCAAAAATATACCGGTAGCTTTAAGTTTTGTGTAGGATACATAAATAATGTATTTTATATTATTGCTTATAATATTGAATATTAAATATATTTATTAATTTTATATAATGTTACACATAGAATACATCGGTGTAACATATTTATGTCACTGCATCTATTGTAGAAAATTTAGATGTGATGTATAAATGTACATACAGTAGAATATTTAAATATAACACGCTTTATTTTATATATGCAGACCATTTGGATCCAATATCTCTGATCGTAGAGTGAAATAATAGATTGCACAGGAAACAATATAGAGAAAAATAGAAAATAATCAGAATTTACACACAATTTTTACAAGAAAGAAATAATTAGTACCTAAATAGTCCATTGTAGTACGAAGTGGTCACAATGTTGATCAGGGTTGTGCTGGTTGGTTCAGGAACCGAATGTTTGAAGGGAAGTAGCTGTTCCTGAGCCTGGTGATGTGGGACTTCAGGCTTCTGTATCTCCTGCCGGGGCAGAATATCGGAATTAAGAATAATAGCGACTGTTACAGTACATTGATCAGAAGGGAGTGAAATAAAACGGCATCGCCACTCTTACAACCCTTTCTCTCTCTCTCTCTCTCTCACACACACACACACACACACACACCTCCTTCCTCCATCTTTGCTCTGTTTCCCCTCTCGTAGCCTGCGTTGCCCTGCCTTATCTCGTGAGGCCCGGATAACTAAAAACGAGTGGGGATTATTAATTCTCTGTCGCTTCTGTCAGGTAAATGATTGCGTTGCCAAATCGAAGCTATACGGTGATATTGTGAATAATTCCCAAAATGCATCGATGGATGAACTTTTAAAAATTTATTTTAGTTTTGCTTTTATCGAATAATGGAGTATACCTGTGCGTGAATACGTGACTATATAGGGGATGCTGGAATTAAAAGAGACTCGCTGGAATTGCGATAATCTCGCTCTAGTTAACTGATTAATTGGATATTAATTGTGTTCAAAGACCTTTGATTAAATTCACAATATTGCATTCAAATTTCCGGATTTGCCCTATAGTGCAGTTACTTAGCTTGAGAGTTCGGGTGAATTGCCAATGAGAACGAATGGACACTTCATTAAAAAGTGATGCGTTCAAGAGGAGAAGGCGCTACTGTTGTTTAAAGAGAGAGAGAGAGGGAAAGAGGGGGAAAGAATGGGAGAGACAGACAGAGAGAGGGCAAAGAAGGGAGAGAGAGATAAATGGAGCTGATAATAAGGGGGGGGGGGGAGAGTGTAAGAGGAATGGAGACCATAAGACCATACGGTATAGGAGCAGAATTTCGGCAACAGGAAGAACGAGACGGGGAAGAGAAAATCGGACAGACTGAACGGGACAGGATGGAAAAACGACGGGGAGGTGGGTAGGCTGTGAGAAAGTGATTTGAAGAGGAAGGAACCAGCGGGGAGAAAGGTAAGGGAGGAAGAGAAGGGGTAATGTTACCTCATCTTGACCATATCCGTGAAGTGTTTTGAGGGAAGGGCTAGTAAAAAGAGAAGAGGATGGAGAGAGATGGGGTGGAAGAGGCCGGAGGGGGCGGTGTTTGTAGAGAAAGAACACCAGAAAATAACAGTAGGAACAGCTGAGCTGTGTCCACAATTCTCTGCAGGTTTCTTGCGGTCACGGGCAGAGCAGCTGCCATAGCAAGCCGCTCTGCATCCGGATTGGATGCTTTCTGTGGTTAATCGATAAAAATAGTTGATGGCCAACGGAAACATAATTATGTTGATAATGCTCCGACTTCTAGTGCAGAGAATACCAGAGATTCAATATGATTACAGATGACTTGTCCCAGGCCTCATTTCCTGTTCCGTCCCTCTTCCCCACACTACCCCCAATCCTTCGAACTTCCCAATATCTATCCAATTCCATCATCAATAGAGGGCAGAGATTCTCCTCCCTCTGAGAGACGAAGACCCCACACAATATTAACTGACCGCACCCAACTCCCAAGCTTGTAAACGTGTCCCCTCGTTTGAGATCCTCCCACTGGTGTAAACGTCCACACAACCTCCAGTCACGTACCCTCGGGGTTTGAAATATCTGAAAAAGGGTACCCTCGTTGTTCTGAACTCCCAAGCGATACAGAGCCAAACTCCCCCACCTTTCCTGTTGGGACAACGCTCTCCTCCCAGGAATTATCCCGATGAATCTCGCACACAGGTAGAGATAGGGTGAGTGCGCGTGGATAAGATGGAGAAATTGGGAGTTATAGACCTACACAGTACAGAAACAAACCCTTCAGCCCAACTTGTCCATATCAGCCAAGGTGTCTACATGAGCCAGTCCGGTTTGTCCGCCTTTGGCCCGCTACCCTAATCCATCCGTGGACTTGTCCAAGATTTACCAGAACCTTGCCTGGATAAGGCCTTGAGTTACAAGGAGAGGTTGTGTTGATGAGAGGTTTATTCTCCAGAATGTAGGAGATAGAGGAGTGACCTGATAGAAGTGTATAAGGTCATGAGGGGCATAGACAACGTGAAAAAACAGTCTATTTCCCAGAGAGGGGCGTGCTAAAAACAAGAGGGCAGTGTGAGGATCACTAACGAACTCAAGTACATGAATCACAGAGACTTCGTCAATTAAAATAAAACTAAAGATTTACTACAGAAATTAACAAGAAAGAACTAAAATGAGCTCAGACAAACTGTATAGATCTTGACGAACTGATATCATTCCTGACTCCTGATACACATAAAAACTCGATCTGAGTTTCAGCCGACAAGGAACGACAGCTTCCCAACAAAGAGGGATTGGCAATTTCCCCCCGCCCCCGACTGAAATAGACCCTTGACCACGTAGTAATTTCGAACATTGACATAACCGCGTTAATTAAATTATCCCGAGCACAAGTGATACAAACAAAGTTAACAATCCCATGACCCCAAATGAGACGCTTGCAAAACAAAGTGAAAAACCAGATCCACTGCAAAGACTAAGAATTAGAATAAAAGGTAAACCAACCAAGGACAAAGCAGACACACGAGGTGACACCGCAGAAAAAAAAAACAGTCCACATAGTACCTGACCAAAAAAAGATCTTCTTTTTAAAATAGTTTGTTTGTTTAAGAAAAGAGGCGAGAGATTTGAAAGGGACATCAGGGGGAGTTTTTTCATGCAGAAGATGGTGCGTATTTCGAAGGAGGTGTCCCAAATACTATCTGAGGCGGGTATATCAGCAACATTTAAAAAGCCATCTAAATAAGTACATGGATAGGAGAGGCTTAGTTAGCTGCGGACCATACGCTGGCAGATGGGACTAGCTCGTTGGCCCACGAGGTCGGCACAGTCGAGCTGGGCCGAAGTCTATGTTTCCTTGATGTAAAACTCTCACACCCTCTCCAGCTTAGTGACATCCTTCCCGTCAGATACATGACCAAAACTGTGCGCAGTACGCCCAAGTGCGTTGTGGCTGTCAGCTGCGGTCTGGCGTTGGGAATCGAGACTTATCAAGGAAGGGAGAGAAGAGAGAGTTAATATCTGGCGAGGGGAGGGCAGGAGAGAGTCGCGGCCCGTCCTAAAAAATACCCAGGTGGCTTCCACGTGACAGCCCCTTCCCGGCCAATCAGATCCGCAACCCCTCCCCCAGGTTTAACTACGTTTCACTCGAATCTTCTGAGGTGGTAGAGAGAGTCAGGAGCCGGTCACCGGGATGGGAGATGACGCCGCACTCAGCCCCGGCTTCGTGGGACCGCTTCTCAACCTCCACACCGGGGACCACTTCTACCTGCCCGATTTCCGCGGCTCCGGCTCTCTGCCGCCGCTGACCTACCCTCGGCGAGAAGCCGTCTGCGCTCTGCCCTGGGCTCCGTCGGAGCCGGCGGCGAGCGCCTACTCGCAGAGTTACCCAAACGGGGCGCCGGCTCCGGTGGAGCCCGCCTACAGCCGGACCTGTGTCCACTCTGAACCGCCGGCCAAGAACTTTTACCGTGGGAGAGTTGCTCAAAAGGCGGCCTCCGGACCCACCAAGTTCCAGCTCCCGGCCGCTACAAATACCGCCGCCGACACGCCAGAGGGCTGTCCCGCGCTGGGAACCGAATCCGCCTCCACTTTTCTGAACTCCGTTGGTGAACCTGGCGGCTGCTCGCCGCTTGCCCCGCGGGAAACGTTCACCGATTCGGGTGAGCATATATTCAGGCTTCGACCTCGTCCTGCGACCCCTCGCACATATCAACCACCCCAAACATTCCACCCCCACCCCATCATCACCACCACCCTCCCACCGACTCCGCGCGACTTGAGAAGAACCTGGAGCACCCGAAGCCGGAAAAACACAGAGGAAGAGAACGTGCAAACTCCACAGGCATATTGAAAGATACAGACACACACACACACACACAAAGACAGACACACGTGCGGACTGAGGCAGACACAGAGACACCAGAGACACACACACAGACACAGACACGCACCCTCACAGATACACAGAGAGACAGATTCCCACATAGTTACACACAGACACAGATACTCACGCACAACGCCACTGTTCGCATTCCCTCTTATGTTTCCATATGTGTCAGCATCTTTTCGAATTTATTACGCACAGAAGGCGGATCTGAGATTAGATGGTTCTGTTTCGAAACCTTTGGCCAAGTTCAGCGGTCAACATTTCGGAAGTTAAATGATACTTCGAGTGTCTCTAGACTCAGAAGAGGCGAGGGAAGGGGAAGGGAGGGGTCCAGAGCTCAAGGGCTGGGCCACTTCTGGCAGGAAGATGGGAACTGGTAAATAGTCTGGAATCGGAGGGACACAGAGGCGGAAAGAGGATGTAGGAGAGGGAGGGGGTCACAGAGATGGGGGTGCAGAGGAGGAGGGTGGTTACAGAAACAGGAAGGGGTGTAGGGGAGGGAGGGTGTGGGTCCGAAGGGGGAGACACAAAGGTGGGGGGTGGATATAGGGCCAGAGGGGGTCACTGAGGAAGAGAGTGGCGTAGGGCCAGAGGGGGTCACAGTGGCAGGGAGGAGTGTAGGGACCGTGCAATAGTTGACTTCTGAAATATTTGTTTAGCTAACGTTGCTGACTTTCTCTCCCCCTCCTTTCTCTTCCTCTTTCGCTCTCCCTCTCTCCTTTTCTACTCATCCTGAAAACAACGTCCTGGTATCCCCTCCATTCCCGATCAAGGAAAAAGCGGAAACCATACTCCAAAAGCCAGATCGCGGAGCTGGAGGGGGAGTTTATGGTGAATGAGTTTATCATGCGGCAGCGGCGCAGGGAGCTCTCCGACCGACTGGTCCTCACCGACCAGCAGGTGAAAATCTGGTTCCAGAACCGGCGGATGAAGAAGAAGCGATTACTCCTCCGTGACCAAGCACTGAGTCTCTACTACTTCCCAAGAGGTTCGTTCTTCTTAAAGCGGAGGGATTTTCTTTGTTTGAGGTGGCGGTGGTGTGGGAGTAAGGAGTGAGGTGGGGCTGTTGTAAGGAACCACTCACGCGCAAAAAAAATACATTAAAGACATTCATCAGTCACAGTCCTGTCTCCTTTGCCGTAGGTTCCATCCTCCTCCCCAAAACACAACCTTCTTCTTCCCATTCCAATCACCACGACAATCTGCCCAGTTCCGTAAGAGGAGAGATTTCAATATGTGGGTGTAAGTGAGTTAAGTGAGTTGACGTATTTAACGATGCCCGAGAGCGGACAAGCAAGTGTGTGTGTGTGTGTGTTTAGTTGGGTAAATTGTATATATATTTGGGTAATTTGTGTATATGTAATTGAGTAAAATGTGTATACTGGTTCGGTATAACGTGTATATAGTCCTGTATAAACGTGTCTTTAATTTGTCTTTAACGTATCAGAGTATAGTATTAATGGTAAGACTCTTGGTAGTGTGGAGGATCAGAGGGATCTGGGGGTCCGAGTCTATAGGACACACAAAGCTGCTGCGCAGGTTGACTCTGTCTTTAAGAAACCATACAGTGCATTGGCCTTCATCAATCGTGGGATTGAGTTTCAGAGCTGAGAGGTAATGTTGCAGCTATATAGGACCCTGGTCAGACCCCACTTGGAGTACTGTGCTCATTTCTGGTCGCCTCACTACAGGAAGGATGTGGAAACCATAGAAAGGGTGTAGAGGAGATTTATAAGGATGTTGCCTGGATTGGGGAGCATGCCTTATGAGAATAGATTGAGAGAACTTGGCCTTTTCTCTTTGGAGCGACGGAGGATGAGAGGTGACCTGATAGAGGTGTATAAGATGATGAGAGGCATTGATCATGTGGATAGTCAGAGGCTTTTTCCCAGGGCTGAAATGGCTAACACGAGAGGGCACAGTTTTAAGATGCTTGGAAGTAGGTACAGAGGAGATGTCAGAGGTAAGTTTTTTTATGCAGAGAGTGGTGAGTGCATGGAATGGGCTGCCGGCAACGGTGGTGGAGGCAGATACGATAGGGTCTTTTAAGAGACTCCTGGATAGGTACATGGAGCTTAGAAAAAGAGAAGGCTATGGGTAACTCTAGGTAATTTCTAAAGTAAGTACATGTTCAGCACGGCATCGTGGGCCGAAAGGCCTATATTGTGCTGTAGGTTTTCTATGTTTAATTCTGCGCATCAGTGTGTATTGAATATACTGTAAATGTGTGTGAAACTGAGTTGTATGTTTAAGTGTGTGTATAAACATATTTATATTAATATTATGTGTGTTGTAGACTTAATGAGTTTAGCCTTGTATAAATGTGCGTGAATGTATTCGTTTCAGTTTTACATAATACTGGATGTGAACATGCGTGTGCTTTAGTTTGCGTGTGAAAATGTGTATAGTTTAGTTGCATATGTGTGCATATGTCAACATCTGCGTGCTTTAGTTGTGTATAAGACACTAAAGAAAGTGTTTTAGTTTTCTATAAATACGTGTGTGTGAGAGCATATCACAGTTCTTATAAATATATATGATTTATTTTGTATATCAGTGTGTGCAAGCGTTTGTGTTGTGTGTAATTTAGTGTAAGGACGTAAGTGTGTTTAGCTGTGTGTAAATGAATGTTGTGTGTAAATATGCGTGTGAATGCATATTTAGTTTATATAAATGTTCTTGTTGCGTACAAACGTGCTAATGCTGATTTCCGCGTGTGACTGCACAGGATGTGCCCGTGTATCCGCACGCGTGATCATGCGTGGGAGACCGTGTGTTTAAATGTTTAAACGCCTCCGCCCGACGGGCATGCATATGCAGTCACCATGCAAATTCGCACGCAGGTCAAAACCAATGTGTGAAGCAGTGGGTTCCTCTGACGACGTTGAGCCCAATTTGCTTAAATCAGCTTCTCGTCTGAATCGGCGTTAACCGAATGTGGTAGAGGTTAGATTAGGTGCCACCGGAATTTACAGTGGAGGTATGAGAGGAATTAAATCTTTTTCCTCCAACCCCACCAAATCCCTCAACTGTTTTACTCTCTCGCATGCACGTTAGTCCGTCCGAGGCAGGGCAAGTGTCGCAAAAATGCCCGCCGCTTCTTTTTATAATACCTGTAACAGAGGGTCTTTGCAGGCAAATTATGCCCTTTTTTTGAGGCAGAGCGATAAAGAGTGGGCAAACGCTTGCTTCCCACTACCTCCCCATTACCCTTTTACACACTGCGGGAGTTTAGTGAAGCTGGCTCCTTTTATAAAATTCTTTGGGTAGTTTAACCTTTCCAAAAGAAAATCTACATAAATAACTCTACTTTTGTGTGTTCCTGTCCGGCGAATCATATTTCGCTTATGTAGAAGAAGATAACTGTGGTGAAACAGATTTTTAAAAATTCCGGGTATGCTTTTTTAAAGAAAAAATATATACAAGTGTCTGTGTTCCGATGTGACCCTGTCCTGTAAATTGAAACTTGTTTACTAATAAATTAGTTTAAAAGATGCTTTTAGAGCGAGAGCTGCGATTAGACAAGCTGGCTCTTTTATACTCCTGAGAATATTTTTTTTCCTGTGAATATTAACCCGTTTATCTGGATTGAAGTTTCCCAAAAGAGGAAAATACTGTATATACATATATGTACCCCTATTTTGTCCCTCTGATGTGAATCTTAATTTGTGTACTAACAAATTAATGTGTCACGGTGAGGATGGGGATGGCTAGTCAGCTAAAATTGACTTTATTTTTTAAATTCTGGGAATAATGGCTTATTTTCAAGGGATAAAAAAAAGTTTATAAATATCTGTTTTTCTGTGTCTCTGTCCTGTGAGTTGTAACTCGTTTATGAATACGTTAATGTAAAACGTACATTTGGAGTGGGGGCTGCTTATAATGAGGTGAAATTGATTTGTTTTTTTAATAATTTTGCGAAATGTCTTTTTCCCCTCCAAAAAAGCATGAACTTCGGTGCCATTATATTATCTGTATTCTGTTAATCACACTTCGTGTATTAATAACTTATTTTAAAGTGTACAATCGGGATATGGGGTAATTAATGGGATGAAATTGACTTTAAAAATCTCAGTAAGCTGCTTTGTTCATAAAGGAGCAAAATATTGGTACCCTTGTATCGATCCTGTCCTGTGAATCTCAATCCGTGTACTAACAAATTAATTTAGAATATGTATTCAGAGAGCAGTTGGAGGTGGTTAGTCGGGTGACATTGACTTTATTCTTAAATTTTGGGTTTGTTCATATTTTCAAAAGTATATATATATATGAAATTGTCTGTGTTTGTATGTCTCTGTCGCGTGAATTGTAACTTAGTTAGAGTAAGTTAATTTAAAAAGTGCACTCGTAATGGATGATTGTGGTTAGTGAGGTGAAAGAGATTTAGTTTTTAAATTCTGTAAGTTGTTTTCGAAAGAAAAAAACATCTGTATTCTTATATTGCCTCTGACCTGTGAATCACAACTCTTGTACTAATATGCTAGTTTAGAAGTGTATTCAGGGTGATGGTGGTGAGATTAATGTGGTGAAATTGACTTTTCTATTAAAAAAACTGAATGCGTCACAATAAGGGGCTAATTAATGGGGTGAAAATATGTTTTTGAAAGTTTCAGTAAATTGTTTTATTATCTAAACATCTGTACTCCTAGGTTAGTGGGGTAAAATTAACTTTTCTTTAAATCTGAGTATATTAACATTTTTCAAAAGAAAACACTTAAGTATCCGTGTTTCTCTGTGTCTCTGGTTCTCAATCAGTTTACAAGTAAGTTCATTTACAATGTGTATCTACGGGGTGGGGGTGATGGGTGAGCTTTAAAATTCTGTGGATAGTTTAATTTTCCCCCAAAATATATAAATATCCGTATCCTTATATTTCATACCTATATGATTAGGTGAAATTGACTTTTTAATCTTCTGAGAAGATAACTTTTTTTCAAAAGGAAAACGCTGTATATATAAATGGCTGTGCCCCTATGTGTCTCTTTGCTGTGAAATGTAACTCGTTAACGAATAAAGTAATGAAAAACATGCATTTGGAGTGGTGTTGTGGATACTGAGCTGAATTTTTTTTAAATGTATAACTCTGTGAATAGTTTATCTTTTCCAAAGAAGAAAAGTGTAAATATCCATACTCCTATATTGCCCCTGTCCTGTGAATTATAACTCGATTTCCAACAAGTTAATGTGAAACGTTTATTCAAGGTGGCGATGGGAGGGGGGGAATAGTGAGGTGAAATTATTTTTTTTATTTGAGTGTTTTTGTTTTCAAAAGGAAAGACACAAATTTTTGTGATTTTGTGTGTCTTTTTTGTGAAACTTAACCTATTCAATATTAAGTTAATTTAAAATCTACATTTACAGATGGGGATGAATAATGAGTTTTAAAATTCTGCCAGTAGTTTACTTTTTTCAAAAAAAAATGTCTGCATCCCATTATTCTCCCTGTCCTGTGAATCTAAGCTCGTTTTCTAATAAGTTAATTTAAAATATGTATTCAGGGGAGCTGTGATTAGTGAGGTGTAATTCGTTTGCGACGTAGTACATGGGAAAAGTAATAACGGGATGCTGAATAGTTGTATTTGCAATAAAAATGCGGATATGTGTGTAAATACGCAGGCTGAAGTTGTGTGCAACAACGTGTTTTGTTTCTACATGAGAATAATTTTAAGTAAAAGGCCAAAGCGTAAAACAGCAAGTTTTATATATATTTATTAGTTTGGTGGATCGTTTTGTTTATGGGACTGGTGTCGACCGGTAAAACTTAACTCGTTTCCTGATGTTCATCTGTCATGTGCATTTAGGGCAAATAGTTAATCTCGTTTTGCTGATATTAGCGTAAATGGCGTGTTTTTGGTTTGGTGGGGGGGGGGTGCGATTTAGTGATGTATCGCTGATTTTTAATTAACAGAGCGAATCACTTTTTTAAAATATACAAAATATTGCCCGTCTTTTTCTGTATCTCTCTCATGTGCAATGCTGCATACGAATAACATAACTATGTATTTATTTGAATATGTCTATCCATATTTTAAATCAATGCTTATATCATTCGCTTTCACGATAGTACGCCTAATATTTGTACCTTAATGTGTATTTTGCTCAGCTCTCCTCGTGTTAGTCATTTCAGCCCTGGGAAAAAGCCTCTGACTATCCACACGATCAATGCCTCTCATCATCTTATACACCTCTATCACGTCACCTCTCATACTCCGTTGCTCCAAGGAGAAAAGGCCAAGTTCTCATAGGGTACACCTTCCGATCCAGGCAACATCCTTGTAAATCTCCTTTGCACTCTCTCTATAGTATCCACATCTTTCCTGTCGTGAGGTGACCAGAACTGAACACAATACTCCGTGAGGTCTAACTAAGGTTTTATATAGCTGTAACATTACCTCACAGCTCCTGAATTCAACCCCAAGGTTGATGAATGGCAACACTCAATATGCCTTCTTAACAACACTGTCAACCTGCGCAGCAGCTTTGAGTGTCCTATGGACATGGATCCCAAGACCTCTCTGATCCTCCACACTGCCAAGAGTCGTACCATTTGTATTATATTCTGTCTTCAAACTTGACCCACCGAGGTGAACCACTTCACACTTATCTGGGTTGAACTCCATCTGCCAATTCTCAGGCCAGTTCTGCATCCTATCACTGTCCCACTGTAACCTCTGACAGCCCTCCAGACGATCCACAACACCTCCAACCTTTGTTCATCAGCAAACTTACTAACCCACCTTTATACTTCTTCATCAAGGTCATTTATAAAAATCACAAAGAGTAGGGGTCCCAGAACAGATCCCTGAGGCACACCACTGGTCACTGATCTCCATGCAGAATATGACCCGTCTACAACCATCCTTTGCCTTCTGTGGGCAAGCCAATTCTGGATCCACAAAGCAATGTCCCATTGGATCCCATGCCTCCTTACTTTTTCAAAGAACCTCGCACGGAGAACCTTATCAAATACCTTACTGAAATCCATATACATTACATCAACTGCTCAACCTCCATCAATGTGTTTTGTTACATCCTCAAAAAATTCAATCAGGTTCGTAAGTCATAACCTGCCCTTGACAAAGCCATGCTGACTATCCCTTATCAGATTATGTCTCTCCAAATGCTCATAAATCCTGTCTCTCAGGATCTTCTCCAACAATTTGCCCACCACATGAAGTAAGACTCGCTGGTCTTACTTTTAAATGCTACTATTGTACCTGCCGCGACCACCTCCTCCGGCAGCTCGTTCTATATAGGTTAACCCTTTATGTAAAGAGGTTGGCCCACAAGCTCCTCTTAAATATCTCCTCCCTCACCTTAACCCATGCCCTGTAGTTCTGGATTCCAAAATCTCAGAGAGAAACGCACAGAGATAGGGTTTCTGGGGAAACAATCCGCAGCTGTTCTTCTTCGTCCCATTGCAATCAGTTGGACTTTCACTAATTCCTTGAATATCCTTAAATAACCATTGCAATTAGAGTGTCACACACAAAGTCCTGGAGGAACTCAGCAGGCTAGGCAGCATCTGTGGAAAAGAGTAAACTGCCGGCTATTCGGGCCGAGATCCTTCATCAAAACTGGAGAAAAAAAAAGATGAGAAGTCAGAATAAGAAGGTGGGGAGGGGTTTATTCCTGTCACATATACCAAGATACAGTGAAAAACATGTCTTGCACTGTTCATACAGATCGAATCATTACACAGTGTATTGAGGTACAACAAAGTCAAACAATAACAGATTGCAGAATAAAGTGTCACAGTTACAGAGAAAGTATAGTGCAGGTAGACGTTAAGACACAAGACCACAACAAGGTAGATTGTGAGGTCAGGAATCCATCTTATCGCAATAGGGAACCGTTTAATAGTCTGATAACACTGGGGTAGGAGGTGTACAAACCTGGTGGTTCGTGTTTTAAGGCTTGTGTATCTTCTGACCGATGGAAGGTAGGAGAAGACAGAATGTCCGGGGTGGGTAGGGTCTTTTTAGTATGCTAGCTGCTTTACTGACACAGCGAGGAAAGTAGACCAAGTATAGGCTAGGCTGGACAAATTATGGTCCATATTTACGAATGCTGATGACAGTGTTATTTTCTTTTATTTCATGTCAAATGTATCTTTGAGTATGCTTAATTCCAAGGATGAATTGAGAGAGATCATGTGTGGCCGTCCACTGCCGCCGGCAAGGAAAGAGCTTTTAGCTTGTCGGTAGGGGGAGGCTGTGGGGATGCGAGATGTGGTATGATATGGAGAAAGGTAGAGAGGAGAGAGAGGATGGACAGTCAGAAAACCGGGGTGGGGGAAGGGGGAGAGAAAGGAGACAGTGGGACTGACTGGACGCAAATAGGGCCGAACAAGGGAGGAAGTCTCTCCTCTGTACCTCTCTTCCTTCCCAATATCTGTGCGCTGGGATTTTAATGCTGTGTGGGCCAGAGGCGGGGATACGGTGGGAGAGGGGGATGGAACGAGGGCAGAGGGGAAGCAGAGAGAAAGAGGGAAGGCAGGCAGGAGAAGGGGAGAGCTCATGGGAGGAAGGGAGTGGAAGTTGGGGAGTGGGAGGGTAGGTGGGATAGAGCGGATGGGGAGAGAAAAGAAATTGGAAAGGGGCGGAGTCCGATAGAGGTAGAGTGGGAAGAGGGTGTGGGGGGGGGTGAGGAGAGAGAGAGGAGGGGAGGAATGGAAGAGCGGGGGCAGAAGGGGGAAGGGAGTGAAGGGAAGAAGTAGGAGAGCGGTTGTGCAGAGGATTTACAGAGTGGGGGTGGGGTAGAGAAGGAGAAGGAGGGAAGAAGGACAGGGAGGGGAGGAAGAAGGGGCGAGAAAGTGAGAAAGAAGGAGATAGGGCGGGAGAGGGGTGGGGGGAGTGAGGGTGTGGAGAGAGAGGGGGAAGAGTTGGAGAGGGAAAGGGAAAGAAAATGGGAGAGGGTGGAGAAAGAGAGGAGTGGAGCGAGGGAGAGAGGGGCAGAGATAGAGAAAAATGGAAGACATGGTGAGGAGGGGAAAGTGTGAATTGAGAGGCAAGGGATAGAGAGACGGAGAGCGAGACAGAGATAAGGAAGGACACACAATGATTGGTTGAGGAGACAAAAAGAGTGGGTAGAGAGAAAGAGCGAAGGGAGGGAGAAACGGGCAGAGAGGGAGATACTGACACAAAAGACAAGTGAGACAATACAGGTTAGTTACGCTTAATTTAAAGCAAATTGCCTGCAAATTAACTAAAAATGACAGTTTAAGCAGAGTTCTTGCTATATGTAGTCCATCTATATATATATATATATATATATATAGAGAGAGAGAGAGAGAGAGAGAGAGAGAGAGAGAGCGATAGATATCCTCCCACGACAAACTAAGTCAACAAACATATTATCTTTAGCCGAGGTCAAAGGCATCAACCTTTCAACGCCTCTGAGGGCTTGTTTAATGCAATAAAATGTCATGATTGTTTAATGAAAGGGGATGCATTGTTAAAGTTCGCTTACGCAATGTTAATGGACGAATTCCTTACAGATAAATTTAGATTAAAGATGCAGGTTTTTAATGCTTCGCCCATCTCTCCCCTAAGTTGAATTTGATATCACGTCAGCCGCAGCCACAACCCCTTGGTTAAATAAAGAACAATTTGCCGGTCTGGCATTATGAGGGATAGTTGCAAAACAAAATCCTCGGTATTCGAATTTGTTAGCTGATTTCAGTAAAGAGTAATTTGGGAATTTACTTCACAGATTTATCCCAGGATATTCATAAAATACCTTTGTGATAATCTAGAAATGGCCATACTGTTTTAAAAGCAATACAATCTGGGTCATCAGAATAGGTCTATGTTGCTGTGTGGTTTAATAAGAGTGTGTTATATATTTATTTATTTGTGTGTGTGTGTGTGTGTGTGTGTGTGTGTGTGTGTGTGTGTGAAAGAGAGAGAGAGAGCGATATTTATGGACATGGATGCGTGGGTATGTATAAGTGTGAGTGTTAGTGTGCGTGATTTTGTATGAAAGAGAATGTATAAATATGGGTGTATATATAAGTGTGCCTGAGTGTGTATAATTGTGTGCCTATGTGTGTACATCTGTGTGTGTTTGTTAGTATGCAGGCTTGTATATGAGAGAGAAAAAGAATGAATGAATATGGGTGTGTGTATACATGTGTGCATTGGTGTGTAAAAGTGTGTGCGATTGTGTCTGTATGTGTCTTAGTGTGCGGAATTTTTGTGTGTGAGAGAATATGGGGAGGGTAGGTGAGATAGAGTGGATTCTGTGTGTGTGAATCTGTGTGTATGTACATGCGTGCATCAGTTTGTATATGTGTGTGTCCCTGTGTGTAAGAGAGCAATAATACATAAGCATAGATGTGTGTATATAGAGTCATAGAAAAGTGCAGCACAGAAACAGGCCCTTTGGCCCATCTAGTTCGCGCTGAAACATTTAAACTATCTACTTCCATTGCCAGCACCGGGACCATAGCCCTCCATACCCCTACCATCCATGTACCCATCCAAACTTCTCTTAAACAAAACATTGAAATCGAGTTCACATGCGCCATTTGCGCTGACCGCTCCTTCCACGCTCTCACGATCCTCTGAGTGAAGACGTTTCCCCTCATGTTCCCCTTAAACTTTTCACCCTTCACCCTTAACCCACGACCTCTAGTTGTAGTCATCCAACCTCAATGGAAAAAGCCTGCTTGCATTTACCCTATCTATACCCCTCATAATTTTGTATACCTCTGTCAAATCGCCCCTCAGTATTCTACTTTCCAAGAAATGAAGCCCTAACTTATTCAATCTTTCTTTATAACTCAGGTCCTCAAGCCCCGGCAACATCCTTGTGAATTTTCTCTGTACTCTTTCAATCTTGCTTATATCTTTCCTGTGACCAAAACTGCACACAATACACCAGATTAGTCCTCACCAGTGTCTTATAGAACTTCAACATAACATCCCATCGTCCGTGCTCAGTACATTGAGTTATAAAGTCCAATGTGCCAAAAGCTTACTTTACAATATATCCACCTGTGAGGCCACTTTCAATGAATTATGGACCTACATTCACAGATCCCTTTTTTCTACAGCACTGTGTGCCGTAGGTCTGTACAAGTAAGTGTGTGTATGTGTGTTTGCACACCCGCGAGTAAGTGACTGCGTGCGCACTAATGAGTGTGTTTTTACATGAGTGTGTGTAAATTAAGTGCTACGTTTGCGGTGCGGTGGAGAAAGATTGTGTAAATCGTTCTTTAAAATGGGACAATATATGAATCGTGGGAACATTTCCTAGACTTCATCCAGTGGACTGCCGAGCTCCCGTTACCGCAATTTGAGTGCTTCACTTTCAGTGGGGAAGCCTACTCACCGGGACGTAGTGCCGCATTCAGTCTCATACAGATGTGTGCCTCATTCCTCAGCTGAGGCACAGATCCTTAACTCGCTCCAAATCTAGGTTCATCTGAATCTGCCAGACCCGGTTTCCATCCCGACCTCTGGCACTGTATGTATGTGTGTGAGTGTGTGTGTGTGTGTGTGTGTGTGTGTGTGTGTGTGTGTGTGTGTGTGTGTGTGTGTGTTTTTCATGTGTGTTTGAATGTGTTCGTGAGTGTCTTTGTGTATGTGGATGAATGCGTGTAGGTGAGCGTGTTTGTGAGTACCAATGCATGTGTTCCTGAGGGTGAATTTGTTTGCATGTCTATGTGGATGAATGTGTTGGTGAGTGTGTTCGTGTGTGTGGATGAATGTGTGTGAGTGAGACTATGTGTTGCTGACTGTGTCTTTGTGCTTTGCATGTGCATGTGGACGAATATATTAATGAGTGTTTCTGTGTGTGTGGATGAATGTGTTGATGAGTGTGCCTTTGTGTTTTGCCTGTATGTGTGCATGAATGTGTTGGAGAGGGTGTCTGTGTTTTGGGTGTGCGTGTATACAAATGTGCTGCTGAGTGTGTCTTTGTGTTTTGCCTGTGTATGTGGACGAACGTGTTAGTGTTTGTGTGTGTGTCGATGAATGTGTTTGTGAAAGTGTATTTGTGTTTTGGGTGTGCGTGTGGATCAATGTGTTGGTGAGTGTGACTTTATGGTCTGGGTGTGTGTGGATGAATGGGTTGGTAAATGTGTGTTCATGAGTGTATGTCTGTTGTGTCTGAGAAAGGGTAATATCATTGTGGCTCTGCGTGGCTCTTACGAGTGTGCCGGATAGAATCTCGTCATGGTTGTGAGTGTCGCTGGGTGCCGTGTGCTCGTACCGAATAAGATGCCAGGGTTAACGGAAATCATTTATCGGGGATTCAAGATAAAAATGTAAAACCATCGATTTTTACTAGATATTTTTGAAATTGCTTCTAAATTTCAATTTCTCCGGTCACTGTGCCCTACACACAGACAGGCTCATAGTTACACATTCTCTCTCGCTCTCTCTCTCTCTCTCTCTCTCTCTCTCTCTCTCTCTCTCTCTCTTACGCGGGGCTGGAGGCATTACGGGGGGGCGAGGAGAGACAGATACGGAGAGGAGGATATAGACACTATGACGGGTGGAGACAAACACAGGGAGAGAAGAGACGGACACGGAGCGGGAGTGAGACACTCAGGGAAGGAACAAATGGATATGGATGGGTTAGTGAGACGGGCGAAAAAGAGACGGAGTGTGGTGGGGATGGGGGGGTCCAAAGACGGAGAGGAAGAAACTGACAAAACTGCCGGAACAGAGATAAAACGTCGGGTGGTGGGGAGTAGGACACGGTGAGGGAGGAAGAGAGGGAATGGGAAAAGGAAAATATGTAAACAGGCGGAGAAGAAGAAGATGGGAGGGGGAGGAAGAGATGGGGAAGAGACGAGTGGGGAGAGAGAGCATGAGCAGGAGCAAAGGGTGGAAAGGAACAGATTGAAGAAAGGGAGAGAGAAGAGAGGATGGGGTGAGGAAGGAGAGAGGACACTGGCGCCTCAAAACAACTGTACTGCTGCCACAAAATAACAAACTTCACGACATATGTTCGTGATATTAAACCTGATTCTGATTCTGATTCTGAAGACTGGCGAAGGAGAGTTGACGAGAGATGGTGAGAGACAGAGGGAGTACTGAAAGAAGAAAGAGAGATGGGGAGAGATGGAGGGAGGAAGGAATTGGGAGGGAGAAAGAGAGATGGGAAATGTGAGAGAGGAAGTCGTGAAGAGATAATGAGAGATGGAGAGAAAGAGAGAGATGGGTGAGGGAGAAAGAGATGGAGTGAGATAGGGATGGGGAAGAGATTGGGTGTGCGTATAGACACCATTAGCTCGATTGCAACAACATTCTGACACGCACAGACATACAGAAGAGGAAACAGAGACGCCAGACAGCCAAACCAACACCTCCTCCCCCCCCGTTATTGGGAGTGTTTCCGCGCTAATGATGTGATAAAACAGGTGTCAAGGTCACATGACAGTGGTCTCGCCATGGTCCGATTTTATGGGCTTCCGTTTGGGATCCCTTTTATCTCTAAGCTCTGCCAAACAGGCAGCCTTACAGGATGCGTTCAGTTAATTAAGTATGGGAGAGGGGGTAGACAGAGAGGAGAGAGGATGGAAGAGGGCGGAGAGAGAGGGGTTAGAGACAGACAGACAGACAGACAGACAGAGAAAGAGAGAGGTTGTGGGAGAGAGAGAGGCTGGAAAAGGACAGAAAGAGTGGAGGGGGAGAGTGAGGTTGGAGGGAGTGGGGTGGTGATGGAGTGGGGTAGTGATGGAGAGGACAGCAGAGACCAGCAGTAAAGACGAAGCCCTGCTCGCTCTCGGGAAAAATTAATAACTCATTAAAGACCAGCGTTAGTTTAGACTGTCTTTCTGTCATTGTTGCTGTGAGTGAATTCTGTGCCCACACACGCACACGCATACCCGCACACAAAACATCCGCCCAGACACAACAGGCACATACAACACCACCACTGAGGCATACTTGAACACACATCTTCACATACACTCAAACACAAATCCACACACCCTTTATTCTCCGCCATACAACACACATCCAGTCACAAACAGACATGCTCACACCCACACTTATTTCTCTCATAATGCTTTTTAAAAAGAACATATATGTTAAACCTTTCTTTTTTTGTTGTTCGGTGGTGTCCTGGGTTCGTAAATTGTTTTCCTCCAGCTGGAAGTCGTGTCTCTGCAAAGTTTACAACCGCCTGTTCTAAGCTTGTATCTAGGGCATAGCGAAGGTGGTAAGTGCTAAGGAGTCTTTTCTGAGCCCTATCAGAGATTGCTCCCCAACCCATCTCCCCTATTAACCAGTTTCTCGTCATCCAGGACTGAAGGACTTTGCAGGTGTGTGTATGTGTCTCCTGATGTTTACAACCGTGTCTGGAAGTTGAACCCTCGTAGGAACATTGAGGTCAAGTTGAATGATCTGGTACGGTTTAGCATTGAATAGTGCTCCCATTGCATCCGGTTTTATTGGGCTGCTTACAGGCTTTCTATTGTTTGCTCAGACGCCAGTTCCCCACCCGCACCCCGCCACACACACACAATGCATAGATACATATAAATAAATGCAATCATATATCCCAACACATACACTCTCGTTCTCTTAGTTCAAAATTCAAAGTAAATTTATTATCAAAGTACGTGTATGTCACTATATGCTATCTTGAGATTCATTTTCTTGCAGATATTTACAGGAAAATAAAAAAACACAATAAATTTTATGAAAAGCTATTCATAAACAATGACTGACAAACAAAGAAGACAAATCGTACAAATAATAAAAAGTAAATAACCACGAGTTGTTGAGTGCTTGAAAGCGAGTCTATAGGTTGTGGAGTCAGTTCAGCGTTGACGTGAGTGAGGTTATTCATGCTGGTTCAGGAGCCTGATGGTTGTAGGGTTATTAATAACAGTTCCTAACCTGGTAGTGTGGGACCTAAGGCTCCTGAACCTCCTGCCCGATGGCAGTAACGGGAAGCGAGAATGACTTGGATTATTGCTGCTGCTCTCTTGTGGCAGCGGTCCTTGTAAGTGTGTTCAGTGGTGAGGAAGGTTTTGTCGGTGGGTGTCTCCACCCCTTTCAGTGTAGGCTTTTCCGTTCTTGGGCATTGGTGTTTCCATACCAGGCCGTGATGCAACCTTTCAGGATACTCTCCACTGTGCATCTAGAGAAGTTTATCAAAGTTTTAAATGCCATAAATATGAATAGCTATATATAAATACACACTTATACATATACTCAAATATACAGATTTTTCACTTACAGTTGCACGCTCACACACTCCATAGATTCTGTTTTATACACACATTTAGAAAAAAACGCACATACAAATACACACAGGTTCTCTCTTTCTCCGTCTCTCCCTCCGCTACACCTCGTTAGCCCTTTCATCCATTGCGAGTCTCTCGCTATCAGACTTAAATGCACATTTAAACATACAAACTCTCTCACGCACACAATTTTTTTTCTAGCACAGACATAAACAAACACGCTCACGCACAAACATGCACGCTCGCACACACATAAATACACGTGGTCACATTCACACAGCAAAATATACTTACATGCAGTCCCACTCTCACACGCTGCTTCACCCATGTCCTGCCTTTCACTCAAACGCGCGCGCACACATGCACAGAGATTGACGCACACAGAACAATACACACACAGAAATTCACACAGTATCGCGCATACACATACACAAATTGACCAACACACGCTCTCACAAAGATACACGCACGGACACTGGGATTTGGCAGATGCATATTGACACACAGTCGCTCACAAATTCGGATAGTCGCACAGATACACACAGACACAGACAGAAGCACGCCTACAGATTGACACTCACACATTCGTTCACAAACATGGATACACTGACATAGAAATAGACATATACATATTGGCACACACACACTCGCTCACAAACACGGATACACTCATACACAATTACACAGCTGTGCTTTGTAAACTGCGACCTATATTCTCGCTCTGCACTCACCCTGGGGCACTCACCTGGTTGGTTCAGGTCCCGGAGCCTGCGCTTTCCTGATTTTGAACTCGAGTGTTTCTGACACGATCGGGAAATCCACTTTGTGTTGAGATCGCCGACAGACTGTGTGTACACACTCCGCTGCTGAAATATTACAAAATAAATAAGTGAGCCCGCGCGCGCGCGCGCGCGTGTGTGTGAATCCGTGCGCGTGCGCGTGAATATATGTCTGTGTCCGTGTCTGTGAGATGTGTGTAAACGTTAGAGAGAGAGAGAGAGAGAGAGAGAGAATCTGTGTGTATGTGGTATGAGAGAGATGGTGGTATGTGTGGGTGGGGAGAATGTGTGGTAAGTTTGTATGTATGTGTCTGCGTTCATGTAGGAGCATGATAATGAAGTTGTGGGTGTGTGTGCAGCTATGTCGAAGTCCGTATTGAAGTGTACTGAAGTGTGTGAGCAAGGGAGTGAGTCGGGTATGTGTGGGAAATTGTGTGTTTGTATGAGTGTGTCCGCATGTTCGAGTGTGTGTACATTTGTGCTCAAAAGTTGAAAGTTAAGTAAATTTATTATCAAAATACATACATGTCACCATATACAACCCTAAGATTCATTTACTTGCGCTCATTCGCAATAAATCCATAATAGAAAGATAACCATAATGGAAAATCACTGAAACTTGGGCGTTCAACCAGTACAACAAACTGTGAAAATACAAAAAGAAACAAATAATGATAATAATAATAATAAATAAGCAATAAGTATCAAGAACATAAGATGAAGAGTCCTTGAAAGTGTCTTTAGGTTGTGGGAACATTTTAATGATGGGGCAAGTGAAGTTGAGTGAAGTTATCCCCTCTGGTTCAGGAGCCTGATGGTTGAGGGGTAATTACTGTTCCTGAACCTGGTGGTGTGAATCTTGGGGCTCCGATACCTTCTTCCTGATGGCAGCACTGAGAAAAGAGCAGGGCCTGGGTGGTGAGGGTCTCTGATGATGCTTTTCTACGACCACGCTCCGTGTAGTTGTGCTCAATGGTGGGGAGGGCTTTACCCATGACGGACTGAGCTGTATCCACTACTTGTTGTAGGATTTTCTGTTCAAGGGCATTGGTGTTTCCATACTAGCCTGTAATGCAACCAGTCAATATACTCTCCACTACACACCTATAGAAGTTTGTTAACGTTTGTCCTAAGGAAGTCGAGGCGCTGCCGTGCTTTCATCATAATTGCACTTACATGCCTGGCCCAGGACAGGACCTCCGAATTACTAACACCGAGGAATTTGCTGACGCTCTCCACCTCTGATCCTTCGATGAGGACGGTCTCATGAACCTCTGGTATTGCTGACATTGAGTAAGAGGTTGTTGTTGTGGCACCACACAGCCAGATTTTCAATCTTCCTTCTATATGCTGATTCATCACCACCTTTGATTCGGCCAACAGCAGTGGTGGCGTCAGGCATTGGAGCTGTACTTAGCCTTACCGTCATTGGTGTAAAGTGAGTAGAGCAGGAGGCTAAGCACCCAGCCTTCTGGTGCACCTGTGCTGATGGAGATTGTGGAGGAGATGTTGTTGCCAATCTGAACTGACTGGGGTCTGCAAGTGAGGAAATCGAAGATCCAGTTGCACAAAGAGGTATTGAGGACAAGGACTTGAAGCTTACTGATCAGTTTTGAGGAGGTGATGGTATTGAATTCTATGCTGTAGTCAATGGAGAGCATCCTGATGTATGCATCTTTGCTATCCAGATGTTCCAGGGTTGAGTGAGGAGCCAATGAGATGGCATCTGCTGTGGACCTGTTGCTCTGGTAGGCAAATTGGAGTAGATCCAAGTTGCTTCTCAGACAGGAGTTGATATGTTTCATCACCACCCTCTCAAAACACTTCATCACTGTGGATGTAGGTGCTACTGGGCCATAGGAATTGAGGCAGGTCACCAAGTTCCTCTTGGGCACCAGTACAAATGAAGTCTGCTTGAAGCAGGTGGGTACCTCAGTCTGCTGAAGCGAGAGGTTAAAGATCTCAGTGAACAGTTGACCAGAACAGCTCTTTAGTACTTGGTCAGGTAACCCATCTGTGCCGGATGCTTTTCGTGGGTTCACCCTTCTGAAGGCTACTCGCATGTCATGAGACTGAAATTACAGGATCATCGGGGGGCAGCGGGAGTTCGTGATGGTTCCTCCATGTTTTGACGGTCAAAGTGAGCTAGAAGGCATTGAACTCATCTAGAAGCGAAGCCCAATTGCTGCCTATGTCGTTTGATTTTGCTTTCTAAGAGGTGATAGTATTCAAGCCCTGACAGAACTGTCAAGTATCCGTCGATGATTCACGTTTAGTCCAGAATTGCCACTTCGCAGGTCCAATGGCTTTCCGGAGATTGTACCTGGCCCTCTTGTAAATTTCTTGGTTGCCAGACCAGAATGCCTCTGACCTGGACTTCAGCAGATTTTGAATCACATGGTTTGTCCGGGGCTTCTGATTTGAGAAGACTGAATGCTTTCGTGGGGCTACACTCTAGAGGTCTAAAATCTAGTGTGTTGGGCCCCCCAGTGCTAGAAGTTATGTGCTGATGGTAATTTTGCAGGGATTTCTTCAAACAAGCCTAATTGAAGTCTTAGATACAGCAGTCTTGCCCTCAGTTCTGTTCTCCACCGAATGCACATTTGCCAACAAGAGGACAGTTGAATACGCTTAAACAAAAAATACCTAGGAGAATGGAGGAACACAGGCAACAACTCCTCACCCTCCTCCCTCGGCCTCACCCCACTAACCATTCCCCGCCCCGCCCCAAACCACACATTTTCTTAGTTTCCGTCACCTCGGCCTCAGACCTACTCAAGGGGCGCCGGCTCGGATCGGGTGCGGAAAGTTAATGAGGAGTTTGGGAGGGTGTAGTGAGGATCGATGGATGGATTACCAGGCGCTTTGAATTTTATAGACGTTCGAGGCAGGCGTAAAGCTTAACCGCGGTGCCCAAGCGATGGTTTCTGGGCAGAGTCTGACTTGGCCAGTGGCGAGTACAGTGGCCGTTTGTGGGTACTCATGGTTTTGAGGTGAGAAGGATGCAACTGAGAGCAGCAATGAGAACTGAGGAGATAAACCCCTTATTAGGTTGGAGCCATATGCAGAGAGAGGGAGAAGAGTCTTGCTGCTTGTCTCGCTTTCTTTAGTCGCAGGATTAGGCTATTACTGCATGGCATTTCGGATCCATTTGCAACTGGGGCTGCAAATTCTGCCCGCTACTCCTGTCTCTACTATGGACCATCCAGAGAGCTAACAATCAATGTTTACCGGCCGAGCTACCCATCTGTTCTAGACATCCGTTTTTCTGCGACTAACTATGGACTTTCTAGAGAAAGTTCTTATGTCTGTCCGACTATGTACAGTATGCACCGGCCCCCACCTCTCTCTCTCTCTCTCTCTCTCTCTCTCTCTAACACCCTCTCTGATTTTCCGCCCTGTCTCCATAAGCCAAAGGACATAGAAGAACTAAGCCATCAATGCCTCACTCCCTGTCTCCCAGTCTGTCTTTCTCGCTCTCTCAATCTTTATCTCCCTCCGTCTCCCTCTCCTTCCATCTATCTACCTCCCTCTGTCTCTTTGTCTCGCTCTCTCACTCTCTATCTGTCCATACCGCCCTCTTTATCTACAGAACAGTGAACACAAAACACTACAGCATGGGAGCACGATGCCAAATGTAACTAGTCCCATCTGCCTGTATATGGCCCTCTTTTCTATACGTGTTCGTGTGTCGATTTATTTATCTGTCCTTTTGGCTGTCTATCTGCTTGTCTATTGTATCTATACCTTGATCTACTCACCACTGTCTCTCCTTCCTTTTATCTATCTATGTATCTACGTACTGTATCTATCCATCTAAACATTCTCGCTATTTGTCATCTGCCCGTCTATGTATCTACACTACCTTTGATCTGAATGTATCAAGAACAGATGGCCAGATACTATATATGCAGGGTCAGATAAACAATTAGGTATTAGATAAGTAGGTACTGCAGGTAGACAGACACAGATAGACATTAGGTAGATAGATGGAGAGGCAGATAAGTAGACAGACAGACAAGCAGGCAGACGTTCAGATGCACATTCGATAGATAGATAGATAGGCAGACAGACCTTCAGTCAAACAAACAGATAGACATTAGGTAGGTTTTTGGATAGACACAGATATGTAGATATTAGATGGAAAGATGCATAGACACCGATAGATGTTAAATAGATAGATAGATAGAAACAAGCAGACTGACAGCCCATTAGACAAACAAATACTAGTGGTTAGGTGGTGAAACACTAGTTCTCGAAATGGAACTCATACAATTGAGCACTGAGTGCTGAGCGCGAGGCCTTTATATACCGACTATCCATGAAGGAATGTGGCAGGCAATAATTGGTAGTCTGAGTCTTAATGGGATAGCGACAGCTAACCAGACTCCGGGGAATTTGAAGTGCCGAAACTTGGATGCCTGCCGCTGTTCAGTTGGGACCATGAAAGACTCCTCACCCCGCCCACCCGCCGTCCCCCGCACCCACACATCCGACGGATGACCCCTGACAGTCCTGGGCGATCAAAATAGTGCTGGTGAAAGTCATCTATCAAGGCAAGCTCCGAATGCCCCATGAAGGAATCCAGCTTCTTTCTTCTGGGCCTAATTTTCTGGCTTCAACCCGCATTGGAAGATCTCCAGTTGAGAGCCAGACCCGTTGATCCGGGTCTAGTTCTGGCTCTAGTCTTCTCCCGCGATTGGCCTAGTCTTGTTGTTGCAGCGAATTGACCAACAACGACTCTCTCGCCTTAACCCATTTCTGGTGACATATGCGGACCAGTTAGTCCGCTGGTGGAACTCTCACCTCCACTTCTTGTTCCGGGAACGGCGGGGATGGTGCTCAAATTGGCATTAGAAAGGGGCATTCCGATAGACAATTGCTGTGTTGTGCGCAAGCTCTGCGCAGATCAGCCAAGGCTAAACATCTGTGTTTTCTCTAGGTCCTAGTTGACTCTTTCCGTCTGCCCATTTGTCTACAGATGGAACCCGGCAGATAGACTGGCAGAGGCCCCAATGAGCGCACAAAAGTCGTTCCAAAAGCTGGAAGCAAACTGTGGCCGCGATCGAAGACGATGTCCTGGGGGAAGTCGTGAATCCTGAAGACGTGCTGTAACACGCGCTTGGTGATCCCTGAAGCCGATAGAAGTTTGGGAAGGGGTACGAAGTGGCAGGCCTTGGAGAATAGGTTTCTGACCATGATTACTATATTACACCGAGATGCCGGAAGACCTATAACAAAGTCTATAGAAATGTGGGGCCAGCAACGAGCAGGAATGGGGAGAGGCTGGAGCAGGCCCTGAGGCTGTCCACGGGGTTCTATATTTCGTGCGAAGACATCACAGACTAAGGTATATTCCCGGACATCTTTAGTCATGCCTGGCTACCAGTAACGTTTCTTGACGAACTCTAGGCTGCGAGCCACCCTGAATGCCCAACCGGGTTTGAAGCGTATCCCTAGTGAATACCTCCAAATGAACAGGTTCAGGAACAAAGGTATATCCGGGAGGACCATTACGCGGGTCTGCCCTATGTTGCTCTTGGGCTCGGCGCACAATCAAGGCTATGTTCCAGCGCCAAAACTCTAGAGCTGGGAATTATAGTTGAGACGTCCTCTTCCCTGATAGGTGCTTCGAACTGTCGACAGAGGGTGTCTGGTTGGGTGATAAGTAATAAGGAAGGTGAACCTATTAAGGAATAGAGACCAACGTGCCGGTCTGACTTCAGCTTCTTCGCATCCTGGATTATGCCTAGTATTTTTTGGTTGGTTTATGCCACAAGTGGATGCTTGGATCCCTCCAGCTAGTGTCTCCACTCTTCCAGAGCCAGCTTAACGGCAACAATTCCCGACTCCGCGGGAGAAAGATGTCTTGAGTAGAAGGCACAGGGGTGCAATTTGTGTTTCGAGACGGGTTGTTGGGACAAGATAGCCCCTACTCTTATGCCCGATGCATCGACTTCCGCCACGAAAGGTAAGTCCAGGTCTGGTGGAACTAAGACAGGTGCGGTCGTGAATCTTTGTTTTAACTCCGCAAAAGCCGCCTCGGCCTTCCGGGGTCCAGCGGAAGAGCCCAGTAGATTTCTTGGTGAGGGTGGTGAGCGGCGCCGCCATTGAAGTGAAATTGCGGATGGACCGCCTGTAAAAGATGGCAAAATCTAGAAACCGCTGGAGCTGTTTCACTGAGGTGGGTTACTACATATTGCGCACGTCCTGGGTCTTATCGGGGTCCAGTTGTAGGTTGCCATTAATATAACAAATTCAAGGAAGGAGATTGTGAACATATGAAATTTGCTCTTCCAACTATTCCAAACAAACAAATATCAATGGATAGGTAGATAGATAGACAGAGAGATAGATAGATAGATAGATAGATAGATAGACATGGATAGATATTAGGTGGGTGATGGACACAGATATATTAAGTAGATAGGTAGAGAGAAGAAGAGATAGGTAGGCTTAGTCAGATGCAGACTGACTGTCATACATACAAGTAGATATTAGTAGGTAGTTAGACAGATAGACACAGTAGATAGATAAATATTAAGTAAGTAGATAGGCAGACACACACACGCACGCAAGATTTCTGGTTGGTAGGTAGACAGGCAAACAGGTCGGTGGATGATAAAAGAAATTTCAGCATTTATAACAATCAATGCCGCACTGGATGCAGAGGATTTAACACGTCGGTAGAACCTGATAAATGTTACATGGCCTCTCAATAACATTAATAGATAGTTCTGCGGTGACATGGCTTCCAAGCCTAGGCATTTAGGTGTACTTATTCTGTGGCGCCATACAATAGTAATTTTAAATCGTGGGGGAATTTAACCTGGCTCCGAGCAGATATATAATTCAATGATCGAGAATGGATGGAGACAAAATCTGAACTGCACGTGGAATATGTTGTTCTGTCTTTGATATTGAGGCCTGTTGTGGGGTAGACGCGGCCAGCCCTTGGTTGATCGAGTCGACTTAGAAGAATTTGCTTGCGTTGAAAAGGCAGGACTCATTTTTAGACGGATGAAACTCTAAGGCACAAAATGTTATTCCAAAATATTACGTTTGGCGTCGAGAAGGGACCCACCCTCCTCACCCGACCCCACCCGCTTCTCACCGCAGTATTTTGTGTGTGCTGCTCAGGATTTGCAGCATCTGAAGAATGTGTGTGTGTGCGTGTGTGTGAGTGTGTGTGTGTGTGTGTGTGTGTGTGTGTGTGTGTGTGTGTGTGTATGTGTGTGTGTGTGTCTGTCTGTCTGTCTGAGCTTGTCTGTGTGTATACGTGCGTGCGTGTATCTTCGTTTGTGACTTTTAATTTCTGCGTTTTGCCTCAGAAAACATTTGTGCACAGAGGTAGTTAACGTCACCGAAGCTTTCTGTGACTGGTTCGCTTTGTATTCAGGTTTATCTATCCGTATATTTCACTTTACAAAGTAGTCCGGCTTGGTATGGTACGCAGGTATATGTGATTCAGTATTTCGTTAAGTCAGCCGTTTGTTCAATCAGGTGTGACTGAAGTCTCAACAAATTTTCGCTAAGACAATCTTTGTACCTTATCCTGGCTTAGATAGACGAGTGCGTTATTTTTTTCCAAACTATTTCTTAAGTTTGCGTGAGTAAAGTCATAGAGCAAGGAAGTAGGCCCTTCGGCCCAACTCGTCCGTGCCGACCAGAATGCCTTCCTGAGTCAGTCCCATTTGCTTGCGTTTGACCCTAAACCTATCCTATCCACGTACCTATCCAACACACTCAAGATGCGGGAGGAACTCAGCAGGCCGGACAGCTTCCATAGATGAAAATCAACAGACGGCATTTCGGGACGAATTCTGGCTTCTGTCCTCTTCCTTTCCAGTCCTGATGAAGCGTTTCGACCCGAAACGTCGACTGAATATTCTTTTCCATAGATATGCTGTCTGAACTGCCAAGTTCATGTGTATTTTGGCAGTTTTTAGTTTACATGAAATTCGTTGTACACACATATTCCCGACTTCACATTCCAAACATTTGTCTATGTACGTTGCAAGTTTGGAGCGCATTGTACATGCACATCCTGACTCCAATGCAGCTAATGGCCGATTTTAAAAATATTTTTACGTTACTTCTGCTTTTGCACTATTTTGATTTAACTACTTAATATAGATAAATACTTACTGTAATTTATTTAGTTATTTTCTCCATATTATCATGTATTTTATCACACTGCTACTTTTAAGTTAACAAATTTCACGACATATGCCGGCGATGTTAAACCTGATCCTGATTCTGATTTTATTATTGGTTCCCTTGGCACGAGGAAATACAAATCCTTCTCTCTCTCTCTCTCTTACAAATGTTTAGTACATCTGTAACACACACATTTTTAAAGAAATCTGATTCTAATTATTATTATCGGATGAGAGCGCACCTGCACTTTTTCAAAGCTACGTTGTGTTTTTTTTTTAGCCGTTTTTCTCTTTAAATCCATTTGAGGGTACGACTTATTGGATGAATAGTTACCTGCACCGTTACATTAATCATATAAATCTCGGTTTCCCATTCTGTTCATCCCCGTTGATCGGTGGTATTTAAGGGAATATAATTTTTACCGGCAGAACTTTGCTTGCTCTTGCTGAGCTGCAAGTCCCTTTTCTTTCTGAAAGCATGTTTGCGCGTGCGCTGGCTGGCGCACGGGAAATCTAATACGGTATTTTATTTTCAGCGTTCTGTCTGTCTAGGTCTAGTCTTTTTGTAATGTTCAAGCGAGAACCTTGTTGCTTATAAAACGCGGGGAAAGGGTAATTATTTAATTCTGGGACGTGAAGATTTTTTTTATGTACACAGCGCACAATGACTTCATGCCATCTGTTTTTTTAAAAAATTGGTTCTGCATAGGATTGGTTATTTTATGCAAGCGTTCACTGCTAATTTTGTTCCGGTTGTGTATGTATGTGTGCGTGTGTGTCGTTCCGTGTGTAGTTTTGTGTGTGTGTGCGTGTGTGTGTGTGTGGGGGGGGGGGACTGTATGCATGTACGTAGATACGTTGCATCTCTGAGTGTGCGTGGGAGACTTTCTCTGTTGGCTTTTGTGTGTAAAAAGTACATACCTTGTAATTTCTAGAAATATCCTGTGTATATAAGAAGTTATGAATGAGTCTTGATGTTGAGAGGACTGGTTTTGTGGGTCCGGAGCGAATTCTTGTTGCGGTTGGATAGTAGTACATTAACAGGATTTGTTTTTTCACACGCCATTTTGTTTTAGTATTTTAAACGAAATCAATGACTGGTTTGTTTGGTGCGGCTAGTTAGTTGTATTGAGGACTGTAGTAGTTTGTTACGATTTATTAATACGTTTATATTAATGGGCACCGATGTGGTCCGTAGATTCTGCCACTTCGCTGTTTGCTTACTGTCCGCAGGCGCCAGCCGCGGTCATTCCGAGTCTCTCAAAATGCAAATCAGCTACGTGGCCGTGAGGGCTAATTTTGTAGGTCATGTTCAATGTGGACGGATGCGCAAAGACAAGGTGGGGGTGGGGTGGACGAGGTGGAGAGAGAGAGAGAGAGAGAGAGAAGAGACACAGAGAAAGACAGACAGCGAGAGAGAGAGAGAGAAAGAGACAGAGAGAGAGAGGGGGCATATATTAAATATCGGCCTCTTAGAATGAAGCAAGGCGAGAATCGTGTGATACGCTTGGATTTAATTTATCGGTCTATAGAATCATAAATATTCTTAAGTTTTGGATGTAACTGAATTGCAGGGGGATAACCTTCTTATAATAAAAAACTCCTCTAAGTACGAAAACTCTCTGTTCCGGTACGTCCTTTTCTTTATCTATTTAAGACATGCAGCCACAAGTAAGTTTCGTTTAAAGTTATATCGTGGGGAGGTTTGAGGCGGGTGCCAAGGGCTTACTCTCACCTAGGTTTTACCACGAAGGCTGCAGAGTCCTCCGGCGGCAGATTAGTTCGTGGGTGCTGATTTAAGATATCAACATTCTGTCGTTTCCCACCTCCTTTCAACGAACGCGTTGGCCTTTCGTTCTGGGAGGAAAGAGGTTGCAAATGGGCCAAAAAAATATGTATATATATCGCATTCTTTTTTTATTAGTCACAAGCAATTGGTTAAAATAGATAACTTTTGAACATTTAAAATAAAACAAACCACACACACAACGGGAGCTTACGCTCCAAAATATCCCTCAGCCGTCAGAATTAGAATCAGGTTTATTACCGCTGCCTTAAATGACGTGAAAGTTGTTGTTTTGCGGCAGCTGTACAGTGCAATACATAAAATATACTATAAGTTACAAAAAGATAAATAGCACATCAAAACAAAAAGACTCAGATATCCGGCATTCAAACTGGAACTCGGGTGCATTCATAGCATCGATGGGTAGGAAACGTCGGGGAGATGAATACAAGTCATTTATTTTCGATGCTTATAAATGGGAAAATATGTGCAAATTTACTCCGGGCAGTTGCTGGGAGACAAGTTTCAGAACGGCTCCCGGTTTTATTCGGGTGTGGAAATTTAAAATCCGTTTTTAAAGAAGTTTCGATTCGAGCTGTAACCCTCATTATATCCCATTATCAAAACAAAATGTAATCACTTACCAACATTTGAACAGTATTCGGCTTTTGGAACGAGCACATACACTCACATTCACGCACAGACAGACACACACACACACACACACACACACACACACACACACACAATATATATATATATATATACACACACAGGAACATCTACTCACACACAAGACATAATGCACAGACAGTGACACATACACATAACATGCACACAAAGACACGCACTCACACATACACACACACACACACACACAAGGCATAACAGACTCACCGCACATACAGAGACACATACACTCTCACATACAAGACATGTACACTTACTAAAGACATACACACGGAGACATAAACACAAGACGTACAGAGATGCACGCACACAAACACAAACACACTAGACGAAGGGAAACATACACACATGCACATGACATATAGAGACACATACACTCACACACGATACACACAGAAACTGATGCCAACACAAGACACGCAGACATGTACACACAACACACAAGCACAACCACACACACACACACACACACACACACACACACACACACACACCTTCACACGCACAGACCTACATGCAGATTCACACATTGACACACACGCACATTCCTACACAAACACGAGCACAGGGAGAAAGAGAGAGGAGGGGGAGACAGACAGAAGTCGTAGTAAAGCGATCACTCCGCATTTCTTTATAAACTCGTTTACAATGTGTTGTAAAACTTGGCAGACGGATTGTCTAGCATTGAGTTAAGGACCGGATTTCGCAAGCGTGACACCAAATCGAATAAGATATATTCTGCTTTTAAATTCGATTAACTTTATCAGGTGATTGATCCACTAACAACGAAGAAAAAGAATACGAGTGCACTCATCGCCCCTCCACTTCTGTCCATTTCCCTCCCTCTCATGTCACCATCTCCGTCCACGCCACCATCCGCCGATTTTTTCTCTCTCTGCCCCTTTTCCTCCATCCCTTTCTCTTATCTCAGTCTTTTCCCCCTCCACACTATCTGTCATTTTTACCACGTTGCCCCCATTCCGTCCTCCTTCCCTCTCTCGCTGATCGCCAGATTCGCCCCTCTGACATCATCTCCTTCACCCCTCTCTCCCTCCCAAACTCGTTCTCCCTCTCTCCCTCTCTCTCAACTTTCTAACCTCCGTCACTCTCTCTCTCTCTCACCCTCTCTCTCTCCTTTCCATCTTTCTCCATCCCACTTTCCCTCTTTCCTTTCTAACCACCCCCCGTCCCTCTCTTCCGCATTCACACATGCAAACACTGCAAAGCCCAGTGAAACTCCATAAAACCTACCATTTGCCAACCGCCCCCGCCCCCCGACGAACAAATTCGAATGACAGAGCCTTGGTGGTAAAACAAAACGAAACCAAACTTAAAAATGAGATTTATTCACCCTTTCGAGCGAACCGGGTTTTGGTCACATTCCCTGACGCGCTGAGAGATGACCACCAATGCTGCATTTAAAAAATACTTTTCCTTCGTGCAATCTTCGGCCAGAACTTCCGCCTTGGTGCGTTGGATTCCACCCCCACCACCCCACCCCGCCCCACACTCAACTGCCATATAACACAACTCAATTCTCGCCCTCACTCAGCGGGAGGGGTTTGGATGAAAGAGCGTATGGTCAGAATCAAGTGTCCCGGCTCGGGGTACTTGATCCACTGTTCTCGCTGCATACACAAAACCACTACTAAGCCTCCCAGAGCATTGGCAGCTTGGTATTTTTACGTTTTGTGTTAAATGTATACGTTTATTGGTTAGGCTGGAAGAGGATCGAGCCCTTGTAATGCTGCTGCTGGGTTCTTTAAACATAAATAGGTTATTATTTAACATGCAGTAAGATTCTCCTGTCTATTGTAGCGGTGTGGATCCCACCGCCCCCCAGGCCCACTCTACCCTGATATCGATTCAATACCCTTGGTAAAAAAAAAACAACTCTACAACGACCTAATTTAACCCTCTTGGGGACGATCGAACTCGACAAAAATTCCACATCTTGTAAGAAAAAATAAATCGCTCAATTGGCCAATTTTGTTCACAATTATTTCTCGTTCTCTTGATTCCTCCACCTAATATCCTCGTCCATTTACCCGGCGCAGTATTTTGTTTTGTTTTGTTTTAATCTTCAATACTGAAAGTTTTGCAGTTTAGCTGTTGCCATTAAAAAAAAATCTCTAGATGTTTTTCAACTGATTTTCAGAAATAGCAGGAGTAATAGGTTTATGCATTTGTGTCACTTTGAGAACCGCCCGTCTTTTGTTTGAAACGAGCGTCGTTTATATTCTTGTATGGAACTTACCTTTTACATCTTATCCTCGTGTTACCGAGCGGAGATGGTGTTGTCGGGGTATGTGAAGAGGTTAGTATAGGTTTAAAACTGGCCACCAATCAGTCATTAGGTTTACATACAAAATTTGACTCCTTTTGTCACAGTCCTACGTCAACTCATAAGGTTGAATCCAAACCTCACTGGATTTGTAACAGGCCTTCGTCCATCTTTAAAAAAAACAGTTCATTGCCACATACAACAGAACAAGTTGCCAGCAATCTCAACAGTCCCAAGCTCGACTGCGAAAGGAAAAGGGTTGGGTACGTGGCTAGCAACCCCATCCCATAAAACACAGAGCTACAGAAACGCCAACAGAAGTTCCAAAGATCTCATCCATAGGAGAGGAAGGATCTTTGCCTAGATGGGCTACACCTGGGGACGACTTCAAAGACAGGCCCAGGACAGATGTCTGATGGGCTTAAGAAGGAGAAAAATCTCGAAAGAATAAGATGTTTTTTTTAAGAAAAAGAATTAATCGTATTGGCAAAAGAAAAACCGCGCACCCAACAAAAAAGGATGTTCGGTTCTGATGGTATTCCTGGGATTTGAGGCAGATATGCGCGTTCAAGATTTTGTGTGAATTGAGTGTGCCCCTGAGGTAAAGGGCTAGAGAGGGAAATCATTTCAAAATAAGGAATGAGCAGCGATAATCGATTAACATTTTGTTCTTGGGCTTGCATTGGGGTATGGAGGAAAGTGAAGGCGCACAGACAGACACACGTGCACACGCACACACGCGCGCGCGCGATATATAGAGAGAGAGAGAGAGGGGAAATGGGGGGGAGAGAAAGAGAGAGAGACAGACAGAGAGTTATACTCATACGACAGATTAAGTGGGTTCGATATTAACTCCGAGTAGAATTTTCAAACACGCCGAAATGTATTTCTATTAACGGTAGGAAATGGTTTGGGAAACGATATTGGGCGTTTGTCAAATATTAGCCAGAAACCCCTTTTTCCAATGCCCATGCATTTAAGAATTCAATGTCAGTGCCTATATATAATAAATATTTAACCATCAAGAAGCTAAGTTTATGAATATTTATTAACATATCGATCGAAAAATCGTTTAACTTCTATATATATATGAGGAAGAGAGAGAGAGTAATGCGTGCATTAAGTGTAGAGACTCATATAAAAATAAAAATGTATACATACTGAACCATATATTTATACACACGCACATCGAGATAACATATTTATATTTTGGTAGAAATATACAGGAACTTCTACATAAATGTACATATATACACGCAATCGCACATAAATATATAAATTCCAAATAGCTACATTTACATTTTAAGTTTCTCGAGTATTTTTGTATTTCTATGCATATACACAAAGATTCACATGTTCTAAATATACATTTATACTTGTGTATTTTATATTTACATGGAAATAAAATTAAAGACGTGTGTGTGCGCGAACACACACACACACACACACACACACTCACACACACACACACAGATAAATATATAATTATACCCAACACAATAAAATATTGAAAACACGTGCAAATGCATATGCAGAAATATATATTATATACACGAGTGCATAATGCGTCTGGAATTATAAATTTATGTATGTTAAAAATGAAACAGAAACGCAAAGATAAGTATTTATGTAAATACACACCAAGACATACTGTACTTACAGATATAGATAAGTACATACACGGGCACACTTGTACATGCATATACACATATACATACACTCACAATATATACATATATAAAGCACAGACATACACACACATATAAATACATTCATATATACACATTCGTGTATGCATTCTTACAGTTGTACATACATACGTTCACAAACGTACGCAGACCTACACACATAAACACACACACACACACACACACACGTATGTATGTATATACATGCATACATACAGTATATGCACATAAATACACAAGCACCAACACACGGGGGAGAACAGCATAGATTCCAAATAGCTACATTTACTTTTTCTTTCAGGAATTTCGCTTATTTTGTTTTTGATTCACATAACCGTTGAGAATGAATAACTTTTTTTTCATTAATACCACAGCTCCGTTTCAAAGGAAGGCCCTTTTAGACTCTGGAAATTAAGTCCGGAGGGGCGGGTGAT
>NC_092402.1:53152708-53210208 GCF_030028105.1 Mobula birostris
CCTTACTTATCAAGAACTTATCAACCTCCGCTTTAAATATACCTAATTAACTTGGCCACGTTACCCTCCGGCTAGAGAAATATCTCCTCCACCTCTGTTCTAAAGGGACGCTCTTCTATTCTGCAGCTGTGCCCTCTAGTCCTAGACTCCCCCAGTATCGGAATTATCCTCTCCACGTCCACTCTATCTCGGCCTTCCGATATTCGATAGCTTTCAATTAGATTTCCCGTCATTCTTTTGAACTCCAGCGAATAAATTGTCCCCGGACTCTCTCAATGTCAACACATCCTTTTTTTTTAAGCTATCGGGCCCAAAACTGCTCACAATAGTCCAACTGCGGTCTGACCAGTGCATTATAAACCCTCAGCATTACATCCTTGCTTTTATATTCTAGTCCTCTCAAAATCAATGCTAACATTATATTTGCCTTCCTCACCACCGACCCAGCCTGCAAGTTCACCTGTCATTCTGCCTTGTCTCATCGACTCGCACCTCAGTACTCCTCCCACCCATGTACTAATCCAAACTTCTCTGAAGTGTTGCAATCAAACTCGCATCCGCCACTTCCGCTGGCAGTTCGTTCCACACCCTCGCCACCCTCTGAGAGAAGTTCCCCTTTATCTTCCACTTAAATATTTCATCTGGTGTACACACAGGCATTGCAAGTGTAAGTGTCGGGAAGTCACGTTCAGCTGTATAAAACTTGGGTCAGACCGCACTAAGAGTATTACATTCAGTTCTGGTCGCTGTGGAGACTTTGGAGAGGGTGCAGAAGTGGCTCGCTAGGATGCTGCCTGGGTTAGAGGGCATGAACAGTAAGAAGAGGTTGGTCAAACTTGGGTTGTTGTCTCTGAAGCCGCGGAAGCTGTGTGGAGATCTGATAGAGGTTTATAAGATTATGAGAGGCAGAGATACTGTATGGTAGACAGTCAACCTTTCCCCCAAGGTAGAATTGTCAAACGCCAGAGGACATGTTTTTAATGTTTGGGGAGGGGTGCTCAAAGGTGGCAACCTGTGTGTGTGTGTGTGTGTGTGTGTGAGAAAGAGAGAGAGAGAGAGAGACAGAGAGAGAGAATGACAGGAATAGAGAGTGAAAGCTAACAAGACAAAAGGAGAGGCCGTGAGAGAGATGGAGATAGTAATTAAGAAAGACGATGTGAGAGAGAAAGATGGACAGAGTAACTCAAGCAGAAAGGGAGAAAATGGAGATAGAGGGGACAGAGATAGATAAATATAGAGAAAGGGAGAGAGGGGAACAACGATGTGTAAAAGACATTTAGGTAGACACATGAACAGGCGGGGAATGGAGGGATATGAACACTGTGCGAGCAAAGGTGATAAGTTGCAGTGGTGATAGAAATTTTGCGAACCCTGTAGAATTTTCTCTATTTCTTCATAAATATGACCTAAATGTGATCAAATCTTCACACAAGTCCTAAAACTAGATAGAGAACCCAATTAAATAAATAACACAAAAACATTATACTTGTTCATTTATTTTTTGAGAAAAAATGATCCAATATCACATGTATTTGTTGGAAAAAGTATGTGAATTCTTTCTTTCAGTAATTGGTGTGACCCCCTTGTACAGCAATAACTTCAACCAAACGTTTCTGGTAACTGGTGATCAGTCCTGCACGTCAGCTTGGAGGAATTTTGGCCATTCCTCCTTACAAAACTGCTTCATCTCTGGGATGTTGGAGGGCTTCCTTCCATGAACTGTTTGCTTCAGGTCCTTCCACAACATTTCTATAGGACTTTGAAGTCGGACTTTGACTCGGCCATTGAAAAACATGAATTTCCGTTCTTTTTAAACCATTCTATTGTTGATTTACTCTTGTCTTTTGGATCATTGTCTTGTTGCATTACCCAAGTTCTATTAAGCCAGGTGAAGGACTGCTACCCGAACATTCTCCTACAAAATATCTTGCTACAATTTCGAATTCACTGTTCCCTCAATGATTGCAAGCTGTCCAGGCCCTGAGGCAGCAAAGCAGCCCCAAACCATGATGCTCCTTCCATCATGCTTCACAGTTGGGATGAGGTTTTGGCGTTGATGTGCGGTGTCCTTCATCTTCCAAACACCGTAATGTGCATTTCTGCCAAAAAGTTCAACTTTTGTCTCATCTATCTGCAGAAGCGTTGTAGAACATACAGGTGGTCTTTTGCAAACTTGAGACGTGTATCAATACGCAATATCTTTCCATGAACACCATTCTTGTTCAGTGTTTTTCTTATAGTGGACACATGAACAGAGACTTCAGCAAGTTCTGCAGGTCTTTTGCTGTTACCCTTGGGTTGTTTTTCACCTCTTTCAACATTGCACGCTGTGCTCTTGGTGCGATCTTTGCAGGATGCCCACTCCTGGGGAGGGTAGAAACAGTACTGAGTTTCCTCCATTTGTAGACAATTTCCCTTACTGTGGACTGATGAACACTCGGGTCTTTAGAAATGATTTTGTAGCCAGTCAGTAACATGAACTGGACGGAATGAATGAGAGTGATTGTGTGACAGAGAGGGGGGGGGGGGGAGGGAGTGAGTGGATGGCAGAGACAGGAGACCTAAGGAGAAGACGAAGAAGGTAGATAGGTGCTAGCAATAGCCATATGTAGTGAGACAGACAGACAGACAAACCAGATGGAGCGAGACAGAACAAGTGGAACACATACACATAGATATAGGAAGAGGGAGAAGGACAGTTTGACAAATTGAGAGAAACAGGGATCGAGGAGACACAGATAGATATAGAGAGACGACATGAGAGGCAGAGAGACGGGGACACACACCCAGGTAGAGAGAGAGACATTCAGAACATAGAGATAGGAAAGCACAGAAGGACATAGGGAGACCCACTGAGAGGCAAATTGATGGCAGAAAGTGGGAAGGTCAAACACGTGCATACAGAGCTAGACAGAGCAAATGACAAATAGGCGGAAAAAGGGAAACAGAGAGCCAAAATGGAGGAAACACGTGCTGGAAATCAGAAATAACAGCAGAAAACGTCAGAAACATTCAACAGGTCGAGACCGTATCCGTTCATAGAGAAACTCAAGGAATGTTTCAGGATATGAAGATCCTTCGTCAGAACACAGAGGGATAAAGTGTAGAAGGCAGAGAGAGAGAGAGAGAGAAACAGACAGACAGACAGACAGAGACAGAGACTAAGACAAAGAGAAACAGAGAGAGAGATTGGAGAGAGGGAAGGTGAGAGGGAGACCGAAAGACACAGAGAGGAAGAATAAAAAGCTTGTGGGGACACAGAAGCAGAGATTGAGGTAGGCCAGGGGAAATGCAGAGAGAGAGACAAAGATAGAGGGAGAGACGGGAGGGAGGGAGAAAGGGCGAGACAGAGAGAGCACGAAAGGGAAGGAGAGAGAGGGAAACAGAAGGAGAGAGAAGGAAAGAGAGAGAGGGCGAGAAACTGAAAGGTAAAGGAACAGGAAATAGAGAAGGGAGAGAGAGGGATATGAGGGAGAATGGTAGAGAGTGTGGGAGAGAGAGAGGAGAGAGACAGGGAGGGAAACAGAGGGACAGACGTACATTCAAGGAGACAGGCAGACTGGGAGAGGCAGAAAAGCAAGAGGCTAAATGCGCAGGCATGGATTGAACTACTCTACAGCATCTGTAAAGCCATACCGTGTCAAAAAGCACTGCCCCACCTTCCAGGCAACTTCCAACCCAGACTCCGACCAGGCTTCATCCTGGTGAGAAGTATTTCTGGGGGGATGTCGAGGCGGCTGAGGGTGGGGACGTGGAGACCGACGGGTGGATGGTTGGGGAGCTGGGTTGGTGGAGAGAGAGAGAGAGAGAGAGAGGTGAAAGCGAAGGATGGGGGAGGGGAAATAGACAGAGGAAGAACTGGAATGCATCTGTTTTCCAGATTGCATTCTTGAAAAAAAACCATAGTAATGACATTGATATGGACTTCGAAATTTAATCTCTCTCTCTCGCGCGCGCGCGCTTTTTCATTTTCTCTCCGTTTCACCGCTCCTCCATCTCTCCGTTTATCTGTCTGCCTCTCTTTTTCTTTCTCCCGCTCTTTTCATCTCTTTCTTTGTCTTACCCCTGGCTTTATCTTTCCTCCTCTCTATCTATCTATTCATATGTCTCTTCCTGTCTATGTCTCTGTCTGTCTAGCTATTTATATGTCTATCTGTCTATCCATGTATCTATCTACGTATCTATGTATTATGTATGTAACTATCTATCTATCTATCCATCTCTACTGTCTTCCACGCTATTTTCACATTACGTCGAGGTTGGTTGAATCTGTGTGCGTGGGTGGATTGAGGCGTGTGTGATAAAAGGGAGAGTGGTATGTGTACGCATGTGACAGATTATGTGTGTTGGGGGGAAGTGAAGGAGAAAGGGAGCGGTGTGGTTGGGGGTATGTGATAGTGATGTGTGTATGTATGCATGTGTGTGTGTGTGTGTGTGTGTGTGTGTGTGTGTGTGTGTGAGTGGATGAGAGAGAGAGGGGAGGGGAATACAGCTTAACTTTAATTTGAGTTTAACGATATTTACCATGAACATCAAATCAGTGGAGGGATCCCACACATATCTCGGCCGGTGAGAGACTTCGAAGGTACATTTTTGTCCACTAATCTCCTGAAAATGTTTTAAACAGCCGCTTTTCTCGTTTCACATCCGAAGAAAGCACGATCCAAGTCTGTGCGTCTCTCTTCCCCCGCCCCCTCCCCGTTCTCTCTCTCTTTGATCGCCACTTGGCTGGCGTATTTTTGGCCGTGACCCTCACTGTCTGCTGAGGTCGACGCAACATGACGCCACATTTCAGTTTTGTCCTTTGAATGGTGTTTATCAAGATTTCGGCGTCCGTGGGGCGGGGGGGGTGGTGGAGGGAGAGAGAGAGCGAGGTGGGACGGGTGGGGGGGAAGAGTGCCTATGAAACAACTAGCAAATTGAGTTATTATTGCCCCATGTACTGCGGTCCAGTGCAAAACTTGTCGTGCATACCGTTTATAATACAAACTCTATAAACTTTATACAGATCAGGTTAAGGACTCTCGCCGTCTGGGACGTGCCCGGTTCTTATTACTACCACCAGGAAGGAGGCAAAGGAGTCCGAAGGCCCTCACTTAGCACTTCTTGAGCAGGTTTTGCAGTCAGGTTTCTGAATGGTGTATTAGAAGGAGCATTACTTTGTTATTCCATTTTTTGGTGTTATTTATTTATTTCAAAAATTATACTAGTTTTATGTTTTAGCCCAGTACAACTGCTACAGAAAGGCAAATTTCACTTCATAAAAGACTGCGTTAAAAAAAAACCTGATTCATTAGGTAAGACAATAACAGAATTGCAGAATTTACAGAGAAAGGGCAGTGCAGACAGACAATTAGGTGCAAGGACCACGACGAGATTGATTGTGAGGTCGAGTCCATTTTATCGTACAGGAGACCATTCAATAGTCTGATAGCAATAGTCTGATAGAAGCTGTTCTTGGGTCTGTGGTACGTGCGTGGGGAGGGAAAGAGATTGTCCGGAGTGAGTGGAGACTTTATGTTGGCTGGCTTACGGAGTCAGAGAGCAGTGTAAACGGGAGGAGAGGCTGAAATGTTGTGGTCACGGAGATGATGCATCCTGATAGGGTGCCTTCTATGGGTCATCAATTAAATTTGGTGAGAGCAGAATTTCTTTAGCCTTCTGTTGAAGTACAAGGGTGGCGGACTTTCTGGCCGTGCAAGACGAGGGCGTAAAGGAGAAGAAGACCATTAGACTATAAGACCTAGGAGCAGAATTAGGTCAGTCGGCCTATCGAGTCTGCTCGGCCATTCCGTCATGGGTGATTTACTATCCCCCTCAGCAAGTATAGGCCTAGAACTCCTCATATATTACCCTTTCATTCCTGGGATGATTCTTTTGACCCTCTTCTGGACTCTCTCCAATGTCAGCACATCTTTTCTTAGATACTGTCCACAATGCACCAAGTGGGGTTTGATCAATGCCTTCTGAACGGTCAACATTGTATCCTTACTTTCATATTCTAGTCCTTTTGGAATGAATGCTAACATTGTATTTGCCTTCCTTAACACCGACTAAACCTGCAAGTTAACCTTTAGCGAATTTGGCACGAGGATTCCCAAGACCCCTCTCTACCTCTATTTTTTTCAAATTTCTCCCCATTTACAAGATAGCCCACACGTTTATTCCTTCTGTCAAGGTTCATGACCATGCACTTCCCTACATTATATTCCATCTGCCACTTCTTTGCACAGTTCCTCAATCTTCCTAAGTCATTCTCTAGCCTGCCTGCTTCCTTGACGTTACCTGCCCCTCCAACTATCTTCGTATCGTCCGCAAACCTGGCCATAAATCCATCAATTCCTTCATCCAAATCATTGACACACAGTGCGAAATGAACCACTCCTAACAGGACCCTTTCGGCACACCACTATTCACCGGCAGCCAACCACAGTTCTCCTTTATTCCCACTCCTTGCCTCCTGCCAGACAGGCAATTCTTTTCACAGGCTAGTATCTTTCCCAAAATACTCTGGGCTCTTATCTTGTTTAGCGGCCTCATGAGCGGCACTTTGTCAAAGGCCTTTTGCTTGTTATTTCCTCAAATAATTCCAATGGATTTGTCAGGCAAGAATTCTCCTTTTTAAAAAAAACACGCTGACTTTGGCCTATTTTATCACTTGTCTCCAAGTACCCTGAAACCTCATCCTTAATAATAGACTCAAACACCTTTCCAACCATTGAGGTCTGGTCAACTGTCCTCTAATTTCCTTTCTTCTGCCTCCCTCCCTTCTTAAATATGGAGTGACATTTGCAATTTTCCAGTCCTCAGGAGCCATAAGACCATAAGACCATAAGACAAAGGAGCAGAAGTAGGCCATTCGGTCCATCGAGTCTGCTCCGCCATTTTTATCATGAGCTGATCCATTTTCTCCTATTTAGTCCCACTCCCCTGCCTTCTCACCATAACCTTTGATGCCCTGGCTACTCAGATACCTATCAATCTCTGCCTTAAATACACCCAATGACTTGGCCTCCACTGCTGCCCGTGGCAACAAATTCCATAGATTCACCACCCTCTGACTAAAAAAATTTCTTCACATTTCTGTTCTGAAAGGGTGCCCTTCAATCCTTGAGTCATGTCCTCTCGTACTAGACTCCCCTATCATGGGAAACAACTTTGCCACATCCACTCTGTCCATGTCTTTTAACATTCGAAATGTTTCTATAAGGTCTCCCCTCATTCTTCTGAACTCCAAGGAATACAGTCCAAGAGCGGACAAACGTTCCTCATATGTTAACGCTCTCAGTCCCGGAATCATTCTAGTGAATCTTCTCTGTACCCTCTCCAACGTCAGCACATCCTTTCTTAAATAAGGAGATCAAAACTGCCCACAGTACTCCAAGTGAGGTCTCACCAGCGCCTTATAGAGCCTCAACATCACATCCATGCTCCTGTTCTCTATTCCTCTAGAAATGAATGTCAACATTGCCATAACAGATCTAGTGATCATTACTAATGCCCCCACAATCTCTTCAGCTACCTCTTTCAGAACGGTGGGGTGTAGTCCATCTGGTCCAAGTGACTTATCTACCTTCAGACCTTTCAGCTACCCAAGCATCTTTGCCTTAGTGATAGCAACTACACTCACTTCTGCCCCCTGAGACTTTCACATTTCTGGTATCCTGCTAGTGTCTTGCACAGTGAAGGTTTGCGCAAATTACTTATTATGCTGCTCCACCAGTTCTTTGTCCCCCAGTAGTATCTCTCCAACGTCATTTTCCAGTGGTCCGATATCCACTCTCATCTCTCTTTTACTCTTTATATATCTGAAAGAAAGACTGTATCCTGTTTTATAATATTGGTTAGGTTACATTCGTAATTCATCTGCGTTCTCTTTATGGCGTTTTAGTTGCTCTCTGTTGGTTTTTAAAAGTTTCTGAATCCGCTACCATCCTGATAATATTTGCTTTATTATGTGTTCTCTCTTTTGCTCTTATGCTGTCTTTGATTCCCCTTGTCAGCCACGGTTGCCTCATCCTCCCTTCTTCAGCTTTGGAATGTATTTATCCTGCGCCTTCCGAATCCGCCTCCTCCCCCCCCAACCCCCAACGCCATGAAACCCCAGCCTTTGCTGTTCTGGTGTCATTCCTGCCATCCTCTTCTTACCCTCACTGGCAGAAATCCACAGATTAGCTGAGGCCCTACTTTACAGCTTCCTGTCTAACTCTCTATATTATTTCTTCAAGACCTCTCTTTTCCTACCTATGCCGTTGGTACTAATATAGAACATATAGAACATAGAATAGTACAGCATAGTACAGGCCCTTCGGCCCACAATGTTGTGCCGACCCTCAAACCCTGCCTCCCATATAACCCCCCCACCTTAAATTCCTCCATATACCTGTCTAGTAGTCTATTAAACTTCACTAGTGTATCTGCCTCCACCACTGACTCAGGCAGTGCATTCCACGCACCAACCACTCTCTGAATAAAAAACCTTCCTGTAATATCTCCCTTGAACTTCCCACCCCTTACCTTAAAGCCACGTCCTCTTGTATTGAGCAGTGGTGCCCTGGGGAAGAGGCGTTGGCTATCCACTCTATCTACCTCTTATTATCTTGTACACCTCTATCATGTCTCCTCTCATCCTCCTTCTCTCCAAAGAGTAAAGCCCTAGCTCCTTTAATCTCTGATCATAATGCACACTCTCTAAACCAAGCAGCATCCTGGTAAATCTCCACTGTACCCTTTCCAATGCTTCCACATCCTTCCTATAGTAATATGTACCAAGACTTCCGGCGGGTCACTCCTCCACTTTAGACACGATCCAAGATGTCTCTGGCCTCTGCAACTGGGAGGCTACATACCACCGGGTGTCTCGTTCACGTTCACAGAATCTCCTTTCTGCTATCACTACTGCATTGGATTGCACTGACAGGATTGGTCCGAGTCAGCATGGATTTATGAAGGGGAAATCCTGCTTGACTAATCTTCTGGAATTTTTTGAGGATGTAACTATGAAAATGGACAAGGGAGAGCCAGTGGATGTAGTGTACCTGGACTTTCAGAAAGCCTTTGATAAAGTCCCACATAGGAGATTAGTGGGCAAAATTAGGGCACATGGTATTGGGAACAGAGTACTGACATGGATTGAAAATTGGCTGGCTGACAGAAAACAAAGAGTAGCGATTAACGGGTCCTTTTTGGAATGGCAGGCGGTGACCAGTGGGGTACCGCAGGGTTCAGTGCTGGGACCGCAGCTGTTTACAATATATATTAATGATTTAGATGAGGGAATTAAAAGTAACATTAGCAAATTTGCCGGTGACACAAAGCTGGGTGGCAGTGTGAAATGTGAGGAGGATGTTATGAGAATGCAGGGTGACTTGGACAGGCTGGGTGAGTGGGCAGATGCATGGCAGATGCAGTTTAATGTGGATAAATGTGAGGTTATCCACTTTGGTGGTAAGAACAGGAAGGCAGATTATTAACTAAATGGAGTCAAGTTAGGAAAAGGGGAAGCACAACGAGATCTAGGTGTTCTTGAACAGCAGTCACTGAAAGCAAGCATGCAAGTACAGCAGGCAGTGAAGAAAGCTAATGGCGTGCTGATCTTCAGAACAAGGGGAATTGAGTATAAGAGCAAAGAGGTCCTTCTGCAGCTGCACAGGGGCCTGGTGAGACCACACCTGGAGTACAGCGTGCAAATTTGAGGAAGGACATTCTTGCTATAGAGGGAGTGCAGCGTAGGTTCACAAGGTTAATTCCCGGGTTGGCGGGACTGTCATATGTTGAAAGATTGGATCGACTGGGCTTGTATACTCTGGAATTTAGAAGGCTGAGAGGGGATCTTATTGAAACATATAAGATTATTAAGGGATTGGACACAATGGAGGCAGGAAGCATGTTCTCGCTGATGGGCGAGTCCAGAACCAGAGGCCACAGTTTAAGAATAAGGGGTAGGCCATTTAGAACGGAGTTGAGGAAAAACTTTTTCACCCAGAGAGTGGTGGATATGTGGAATGCTCTGCCCCAGAAGGCTGTGGAGGCCAAGTTTCTGGATGCTTTCAAGAAAGAGATGGATAGAGCTCTTAAAGATAGCGGAATCAAAGGTTATGGGGATAAGGCAGGAATTGGATATTGATTGTGGATGATCAGCCATGATCACAGTGAGTGATGGTGCTGGCTCGAAGGGCCGAATGGCCTACTCCTTCACCTTTTGTCTATTGTCTACTTCTCTTCTCCCCTCTGCCAGAGACCTCGTCACTGTGACCCCCCCCCCCCCGGTAGTTCGTCTCTCCCCCTAGCAGTATCCAAAGCGATATACTTATTATTGAGGGGAACGACCACAGGGATTCTTTGCACTAGCTGCCTAATCCCTTTCCCTCTCCTGACAGTCATCTAGCTACCTGCCTCCTGAAACATAGAGGTGACCACCTCCTTGTAGCTCCCATCTATCACCTCCTCATTTTCCCGTATGAGCTGAAGGTAGACGAGCTGCAGTTCCAGCTCCTTAACAGGGTCTCAAAGGAGCCACATCTCAATGCACTCTGTGTACATGTAGTCGTCAGGCAGACCGGAGATCTCCCAGATTTTCCACATCCCACACAAAGAACGTACCACAAATTCTGGATGGGCTCATTCTCAGTGCACTAGCTGTATACTAACAGAAAAAATAACTTACTAGAAACGTTCTTGCTTCCTTACTTAGAACCTCAGCCTGTACTTGCCCAAGCCTACTCTCGGTGAAGCCTGTTGAGCGACAGACCGCCCGTTTTAACAAGAACAAGAAGGAAGTGAGTGTGTGTGTGTGTGTGTGTGTGTGTGTGTGTGTGTGAGAGAGAGAGAGAGAGAGAGAGAGAGAGAGAGAGAGAATAAATTGAAGGAGAGCGAAATGAAACCAAGGAATTAGGAACAGATCACTGACCCGGATAAACTGGAATTGGAATTAGTTTATTAATGTCACATGTACCGAGATACAGTGAAAATACAGAGGTAGAATAAATAAAACAAAAACAGAATACAGAATAAAGTGTTACAGAGACAGATAAGATGCAGTGCAGGTAGACAATAAGGTGCAAGGGCCAGCACGAGGTAGATTGCCAGGTCCATTTTATCGTACAAGAGGTCTATTCAAAGTCTTTTAACTGCGACAGAAGCTATCCCTGGGCCTGGCTTTTGTACTTCTGACAACAGGACTGAATGTAATGACCATAAACATAAAACTTTTGCAACGTTCCTTCTTTTGTATTTCTATTTTGAATAAAGTTAATTTTGTTTGCATATGTGATGACATGAAATTTGTTAATTTGCCACAGCAGTACAGAGTTAAAACATAAAATTTCTATAAATTGCATAAGTAAGTACATAGTGCAGATAACAAAAGAAAGAACGAGGGTCATGGGTTCATCGACAGTTCTGGTGGTAGAGAGGAAGAAGCTGTTTCTGTAACGTTAAATGTGAGTCTTCAGGTTCATAGATCTTCTCATCGGTGGTAGTAATGAGCAGAGCGTATGTTCCAGATGGTGGATGCCGCTTCCTTGAGGCATTGCTTCTTGAAGATGTCCTCGATGGTGGGGAAGGCTGTACACGTGATGGAGCTGGTTGAGTCTACAAATCGCTGCAACCTGTCGGGGTCCTGTGCGTTAGAGCCTCTATATCAGATGGTGGTGCAACCAGTTAGAATGCTCTCCACCGTACGTATGTAGAAATTTGCTGGAATCTTTGGTCACAGAGTAATGGCTGACGGAGTTTCATCTGGGATAGGGTGATGTGTGGCAGTTTCAGAGGTCAAATGCACAGGGAAAAGCATACAGTTAATGGCAAATTAGTAAATTGGCTACTATTGACACATACACCCAAATACAGTGAAAAACTTGCGCTGTAGACCATTTATACGGATCATTTCATTACAACAGCGCATTGAGATAGTACAAGGACAAACAATTGCAGAATGTACAATAAGGCGTCACAGTTACAGAGAACGTGCCGTGCGACATAGGACCATAAGGCAATAAAACGTACAAGCCGAATTAGGCCATTCGTCCCATCGAGTGTGTTCCGCCATTCCGTCATGGCTGATGTATTATCCCTCTCAGCCCCATTCTCCTGCCTTCTCCCCATAACCTTTGACCCCTTACCAATCATCCTCCACTTTATATACACCCAGTGATGGCCTCTGCGGCCGCCTGTGGCAATGAATTCCTCAGATTCACCACCCTCTGCTAAAGAAATCTTCCTCGTCTCTGTTCTGAATGGAAGTTTCTCTATTCGGAGGCTGTGCCCTCTGGTCCAAGACTCCCCCACTATTGCAAACATCCTCTTAACATCCACTCTACCAAGGCCTTTCAATATTCGATAGGTTTCAATGCGATCTCCCACCCCCTCAACCCCTTACGATACTCCGTGCGGTTTGATCAAAGTCTTATATTCTAGCCTTTCAATGCCTTTCTTTTATATTCTAGCTTTCTCGAAGTGAATGCTAACATTGCATTTGCCTTCCTTACCACCGATTCAATCTGCAAGTTAACCTTCAGGGAATCCTGCAAAAGGACTCCCAAATCCCTTTGCAGCTCTGGTTTCAGAATTTGCTCCCGGTTAGAAATTAGTCTACACTTTTATTCCTTCTGCTAAAGTGAATTTTCCTTTTCCTACATTGTATTCCATCAGCCATTTCTTTGCTCGTATTCCTAACCTGCCCTGGTCCTTTTGCAGACTCTCTGCTTCCTTAACACTACGTGTTCCTCCACTTACCAGCCAGACAGTAAGGTGGTTGGTGATAGCGAAGTAGATTGTGAGGTCAAGAGCCAATCCAAGAGGTCCGTTCAAGTGTCTTACAACAGCGGGGTAAAAGTTGTCCTTGGACCTGGTAGTGAATGCCTTTAAGCTTCTGTATCTTCTGCCCTAGAGAGAGAGAGAGAGAGATACTGAGAGAGAGCTGTACTGAGGCAGGGCTGCACCGTGGGCGACATGCATTGACGGAAAAGTTGTACTGACGCGGGCTACACTAAGGGAGAAGGTACTGAGGAAGAGTCATACTGAGGGAGAGTTGTATTGTGGTAGTGCTACACTGTGGTGTGGGGATATACTGAGGGAGAGTTTTACTGAGAGAGAGCTGCACTGAGGGAGGGTTGCACTGAGAGAAGTTTGCACTGAGTAAGAGTTGTACTGGGGCGATGTACTGGGGAAGAGCTGTACTGAGGGAGAACTATTGAGGTGTTGCTATATTGTGTGTGTGGGGGGGAGCTATTCTAATGGAGAGTTGTACTGAGGGGGTAGCTGTACTGAGGGAGGCTCTACTGGTGGAATTTTGCACCGTGTGAGAGTTGTAGTGGGGCGATGTACTGAGGAAGAGCTGCACGGAGGGAGGGTTGTACTGATGAAGGTTTGCACTGAGTGAGAGTTGTAGTGAGGGAGGGTTGTACAGAGGGAGATCCGTACTGTGGAGTTGGGTGGGGCGGCATGTTTAATTGTCAGTGCAGAACGGAGGAACTGGATTGCTTGTGTTCAACGACCCGGCAACTATTTTTTTACCTGTCTGGTGTCGACGTGAGACTATGCTGTGTGAAGTTCAGGTAGGTGTACGAGCTAAACATTCCATGAATAACGTTCAAGCTGTGCCATCCTGGTTATTAACCCCCTGCCAATGGAAACAAGGTTCCTTATATCGTTCCACACTTCTTACATCTTCATACTAGCACGCCTCAGCTATATAACCATAAACCTAGTTCAGAGGTGTCTACATACATAATGAAGTGATAGGTAATTGTCGGTTTAACTTCATGCAACAAGATGATGTAAAGCTCTTGAGTTGAATCGCAGGGAGAACAGGAGGCAACAAAAAAGGAGATTCCACTGGGTAATTATTACAGCCACAGAGACACAGAGCAATGCTACAAAGACACTGGCCTTTCGGCTCAGCTAGTCCATCCTGACCACTGTGCCCATCCACTTGCTTCCCCTCCTTCCACCTCAGAAGAGGATCGAGCTGAAACATTAGCCCGTCTCCTTCCCCCACAAATGCTGCATGATCGGCTTGATGGCTTCAAATCCAATGAAGGGACGTTGAATCCTCTAACAAACTGCTACAGATGTACTGTTGGAGGTGCCCTGACTGTTTGTATCACGCTCTGATGAGGCAATTCAAACACACAGGAACACAAGAATCTGCAGAGAGTCGTGGACTCGGCCCAATACATCATGGGCCAATGCCTCCCCTCCATCGGTAGTGTCTACAGGAGGTGCTGCCTCAGGAAGGTAACGTCCATCATCAAAGATCCCCACCACCCGGGCTGCTTATCTGATGCTATTTGCCCGTGATGCAGCTGTAAGCTTTTCATTGCACCTGTGCACACATGGACTTTTGCAGGTAACAATAAACTTCACTTTGACTTTTGACTAAGCAACACACATCAAAGTTGCTGGTGAACGCAGCAGGCCAGGGACCATCTCTAGGAAGAGGTACAGTCGACATTTTGGGCCGAGACCCTTCGTCAGGACTAACTGAAGGAAGAGTTAGTAAGAGATTTGAAAGTGGGAGGGGGAGGGGGAGATCCAAAATGATAGGAGAAGACAGGAGGGGGAGGGATGGAGCCAAGAGCTGGACAGGTGATTGGCAAAAGGGACATGAGAGGATCATGGGACAGGAGGCCCAGGGAGAAAGAAAAGGGGGAGAGGGGGAAAGACCCAGAGGATGGGCAAGGGGTATAGTGAAAGGGACAGAGGGAGAAAAAGGAGAGAGAGAGAGAGAGAGAGAAAGAATGTGTGTATATAAATAACGGATGGGGTACGAGGGGGAGATGGGGCATTAGCGGAAGTTAGAGAAGTCAATGTTCATGCCATCAGGTTGGAGGCTACCCAGACGGAATATAAGGTGTTGTTCCTCCAACCTGAGTGTGACTTCATCTTTACAGTAGAGGAGGCCGTGGATAGACATATCAGAATGGGAATGGGATGTGGAATTAAAATGTGTGACCACTGGGAGATCCTGCTTTCTCTGGCGGACAGAGCGTAGGTGTTCAGCAAAATGATCTCCCAGTCTGCGTCGGGTCTCGCCAATATATATAGAAGGCCACATCGGGAGCACCGGACACAGTATATCACCCCAGCCGACTCACAGGTGAAGTGTTGCCTCACCTGGAAGGGCTGTCTGGGGCCCTGAATGGTGGTGAGGGAGGAAGTGTAACGGCATGTGTAGCACTTGTACTGGGAGGGAGATCGGTGGGGAGGGATGGGGTGGGGGGGGCGAATGGACATGGGAGTCGCGTAGGGACCGATCCCTGCGGAAAGCAGAGAGGGGGGAAGGGAAAGATGTGCTTAGTGGTGGAATCCTGTTGGAGGTGGCGGAAGTTACAGAGAATAATATGTTGGACCCGGAGGTTGGTGGGGTGGTAGGTGAGGACAAGGGGAACCCTATTCCTAGTGGGGTGGCGGGAGGATGGAGTGAGAGCAGGTGTGTGTGAAATGGGGGAGATGCGTTTGAGAGTAGAGTTGATGGTGGAGGAAGGGAAGCCTCTTTCTTAAAAAAGAGGACATCTTCCTCGACTTGGAATGAAAAGCCTCATCCTGAGAGCAGATGCGGCGGAGACGAAGGAATTACGAGAAGGGGATGGCGTTTTTGTAAGAGATAGGGTGAGAAGAGGAATAGTCCAGATAGCTGTGAGAGTCAGTAGGCTTATAGTAGACATCAGTGGATAAGCTGTCTCCAGAGATGGAGACAGAAAGATCTAGAAAGGGGAGGGGGTGTCGGAAATGGACCAGATAAACTTGAGGGTAGGGTGAAAGTTGGAGGCAAAGTTAATGAAGTCATCGAGCTCAGCATGTGTGCAGGAAGCAGCGCCAATGCAGTCGTCGATGTAGTGAAGGAAAAGTGGGGGACAGATACCAGAATAGGTTTGGAACATAGATTGTTCCACAAACCCAACAAAAAGGCAGGCATAGCTAGGACCCACACGGGTGCCCATAGCTACACCTTTAGTTTGGAGGAAGCGGGAGGAGCCAAAGGAGAAATTATTAAGAGTAAGGACTAATTCCGCTAGACGGAGCTGAGTGGTGGTAGGGGGGAACTGGTTAGGTCCGGAATCCAAAAAGAAGCGGAGAGCTTTGAGACCTTCCTGATGGGGAATGTAAGTATATAGGGACTGGACATCCATGGTGAAAATAAAGCGGTGGGGGCCAGGGAACTTAAAATCATCGAAAAGTTTAAGAGCGTGAGAAGTGTCACGAACATAGGTCGGAAGGGATTGAACAAGGGGGGATAAAACCGTGTCGAGGTATGCAGAAACGAGTTCGGTGGGGCAGGAGCAAGCTGAGACAATAGGTCTGCCGGGACAGGCAGGTTTGTGGATCTTGGGTAGGAGGTAGAAACGGGAAGTGCGAGGTGTGGGCACTATAAAGTTGGTAGCAGTGGATGGGAGATCCCCTGAGCGGATAAAGTCGGTGATGGTGTGGGAGACAATGGCCTGGTGCTCCTTGGTGGGGTCACGGTCGAGGGGTAAATAAGAAGAGGTATCCCCGAGTTGTCACTGTGCCTCGGCAAGGTAGAGGTCAGTACGCCAGACTACAACAGCACCCCCCTTATCGGCGGGTTTAATAATAAGGTTAGGATTAGTGCGGAGGGAGTGGAGAGCAGAGCGTTCGGAAGGAGTGAGGTTGGAATGGGGACAAGGTGCGGTGAAGTCGAGACGGTTGATGTCCCGTCGGCAATTAGCGATAAAGAGATCCAGAGCAGGCAGAAGACCAGAGCGGGGTGTCCATGAAGAAGAGGAGGGTTGAAGACGGGAGAAGGGGTCATCGGTGGGGGTGGAAGAGTCCTTGCCGAAGAAGTAGGCTCGGAGACGGAGACGGCGGCAGAAGAGTTCCGCATCATGGCCAGCACAGAACTCGCTGAGGTGTGGGCGAAGGGGGACAAAGGTGAGGCCCTTACTGAGAACAGAGCGCTCTGCCTCAGAGAGTTGAAGGTCGGAGGGGATGGTAAAGACCCGGCACAGATGAGAGCTGGGATCAGAGGAGGGAGGTGGAGGCTGGGGGTGTCAATGGAGAGGGGAGGGTTGGGGTGAGAGGAAGATGGAGCCTCTGAGGACCCAGGAGCTGACGGTGGGATCTGAAGGAGACGGGATTGCAGAGTATTGGTGGGGGAAGGGGAGACGGGAGTCACAACAGCAGCACATAAAGACCCGGCCTGGAGTTCAAGGCTGGAGTCGCAGTTGGTGGTTGCGCAATCGCTGTGAAGGTGTCCATGGTCGTTGCTGGAGTCCGGGTTTTGAATATGCCCTGAGGTGTTGGAGCCGGCGAGATCAATGGCAGAAGCCGCAATCTGAAGTTCATGCCTGCTCGCGTCGGGGCCAGCAGGCTCTGGCATCTGCAGATGTAGGATCTCGCGATCTTTGCCTAACATGACAAAGTCAAAAAAACGGCGATTGCAGGCATGGATCCGACGGAGGATGAAATAACGAGCAGGTCCATTACAGACGGCGAAGAAACTCAGAGTCTCAGCAGTTTGTACTATTTACAGGAGGCAATGCAAACTCACCACCTCTCAACTAGAAGGACAAGAGCAGCAAAAGCACGGTGAGCACCATCCTCTGGAAATTGCCCTGCCAGCCACACACCACTCCGATTTAGAAATATATTGATAGTGGTGTTGTTTTATTACTGCCACCTGGACACTGTTCCTTCACTGTTCTGTTCACACATCGCTGCTCGTTCACCGTCACTATAGGCCAAAACCCTGCAACTTCCTCCCCGACAGAACTGTGACGTCCACCCACAGCTCGACGGTTCAAGAAGGCAGCTTCTCAGGGCAATTGCATCCTGGTCCAGCATGCGAAACACAAATCCCTTGCGTGAATATCGAAAAAAAGATCAAATCTTCTCGTAATAAAGACCAGCATACCATTTGCCCTTTTAAGCACTTGTTTTCCCTGTATGGGGTCCTTCAGTGACTGGTATACAAGGACAGATGCTCCTGAACATCAACACCACCCCTATCTTTCACCGTTGAACAAGGTAGCTCTATCTTTATTGTGTCATCGATCACGAACAAAACACAATTCGTTGACTTACAGGTAAAATTTTATTTATAGTTATATTTCTTATATTTTAACTTATGAAGGACAAGTTTTTATTTACAGAGAGAGAGTGGTGGGTGCTTGGATGCGCTCCCAAGGGTGGTGATAGAAACGGATACCTGTGCTCTTCATTACTTACTTAAACATTGTTTGTCCAATGTCATTATTTTTCAGTGAATCTCCCAGTTAACCGCAAGCATCTCACTTTTCAGAAATACACATCAAAGTTGCTGGTGAGTGCAGCAGGCCCGGCAGCATCTCTAGGAAGAGGTAGAGTCGACGTTTCAAGCTAGTCCTGACGAAGGGTCTCGGCCTGAAACGTCGACTGTACCTCTTCCTAGAGATGCTGCCTGGCCTGCTGCGTTCACCAGCAACTTTGATTTGAGTTGCTTGAATTTCCAGCATCTGCAGAATTCCTCGAGTTCACTTTTCAGAAGTTCCTTTAGTTAGATTTAAAGCTGTCATTTTGTTTTGAATCACAGCACATCGCGTTTCAATGCAGAGTCAAGTTCTACTTTAATGTCTGATCCCCTCTCTCGTCTACTCCTCTGCTGACTTCCCCCCTGCCCATTCCCACTTCTGCTGGTTCCCTCTCTCCTAGTTCTGTCTCTGGTGCATTCCCTCTCTGCTGGTTTCCTTTCCCTGCTGGTTTTCTCTCTACTGGTTTCATTCTCTACTGGTGTCTCCTTTCTACTGATCCCTTTCTTTACGTCTGTTTGCCGGGTTCCCTCCTCTTTGGGTTCCCGCTCTATAGGTGGAACCTTTCCACTGGCTTATGCTCTCTACTGGTTCCTCCTCAGCTGGTTTATCCTCTCGGTTCCCTTTCTCCTAGAGTCAATTCTTTGCCAGTTTATCAGTTTATACGCTGCTGGTTCTCTCTCTCTGCTGTTTCTTCTCTGATGGATACCCCATTCTGCCAAATTCCCTCTCCGCTGGATTCCATCTCTGCTGATTTACCTCTCTGATTCCACCTTTGCCGTTTTCCCGTCTGTCCAATCCCCTCCCTGCTGGTTAACTTTCTGCTAATTGCTCTCTGTTGGTTTCCCTGCTCTGCCGATTCCCTCACTGCTGGTTTCCTTACTCGACTACCTGTTGATCCATCCATGTATCTCTGTCTGCCTGCATGAAAGGGACTGACGGTCGCATGGGGAGATTGGTGAGAGGTTTACACAGAGTGACCCCAATGTAACCGAGTGGATAGAAAAATGTGGGCTCGGGGAAGAAACGTCAAATGAGGAAGTTCAACTTGGGAGAACTTAGATACACAAGTGAGTCCATTAGTACTGTACGTGCGTGAAAAGTAAGTGACATGTTAAATGGCGCAGCATATTACACAGTGTCATAGATTGTTGGATGCGTGGGACAACAGTTGTGGGAGATATGGGCGTAAATGGATCAGAAGGCAAGGGAGATGTATCACGTACAACAGGAAAGAATGTAGCAAGACAGACAGAAAAGTAGAGAGAAAGATGGAGGGACTGACACGCTGAAAGTCTGGCTGGCAGAAAGACAGGTATACAGAGAGACAGGGAGACAGACAGAGAGGCGAAGATCTGAGAGATAGACAGACAGGCAGAGAGAAAGAAAGACAGAGACCGACGGGTGGGTTGGCTGATAGATAAACAGAGAGAGAGAGAGACATATAGACAGACTGAGAGATAGGTAAAAATTCATAAGAAGAGATTGAGATGGACAAAGAGAGATGACAGAAGAGAAAGATAGACAGGCAGACAAAGCGCGACATAGATGGAGATAGAGAAACATAAAGCTTGAGAGATATAATAGATAAAGATAGAGAAAAGCAGATAGATAGATAGACACAAAAAGAAATGCTGCGATGGGAAGTAGAACGGATCGTGCGGGTGAATGATTACCGCCACAGAAATGTGTGTGTGTGTTGGTGCGTGTGTGCGTGTGCGCATGTGTCTGTATGTCTGTGTGAATTAGCACGATAGATATAGAGATGCATACTATATAGCGGGGTTGTGCCGGCAGTTATAATTAAGACGGATAGAGCAGATACAGGTATATAACTCATGGGGAGATGTACAGATATAGGTATATACATGTGGCAGATAAAGAGACGTGTAAATATATACTCCAGGCAAACGTCTTAAATTAACCACGAGCGAATCCCCGGGACTGCTTCAGTGTCTCAGTGGAGCATGTTTAAACAGACATCAGAGCCCCTAACGTCGCAGAGCCTTGGCTGCAATATATATGAGTGCATGAGAGATGAAATACATATCACACAACAGTAAATAGAGACCCAGTGAGAGGAGTTGGACGCGGCGGGGGGAATCTGAAACACACACACACACACACACACACACACACACACAAATAGAAACACGTACGTAGATACTTAAGCACAAACAGAAAACACACACAAAGAGAATCAGACACCCACTCAAAGAAACGTATGCGCATACACATGGAAACATACCGAAGCACGCGTTCACACATACAAAATGTCTCTCGTACGCACACGGAAGCACATAGCGTCTCTCACACACATAGAGTAACACATTGTCCTTCCCTTATATAGGAAATCACGTACAGACGAAAACAGAATCTCATGCTCACACACACCACACTAAACACACAAGAGTATTATATGCACACGGAATTACACAAAGAACCACACACATACGCGCGCATATTATTGTGCTTGGCGATTTTACCCATCCATATCTGAATGCAGACTGTATCAGTCTCAATAAATCCACCCGCTCTGCTTTACCAGTTAACTCTCCTCTAAATCGAGTTCAACACAAATAATTAAAAATTAAGTACAAGCCAACCAAGAAAAGCAAGCATTTCCGCTCCGGGGATTTAACGAGTTTCCAAGTCTGCAAAAGGGATAGCTGTCTCCCTGTAGTTAAATGTAACATCGGTTTTCTTAATTTCTCCCCAGTTTAATTGCCTTGAATTCGTTCATTAATTTTAACTCAAATTTGCAATTATTTTTCTCAATGTTGGAATGCTCAAACTCGCCGCCTGATTTCACAGAGAGCGCGGGAATGAGTGAGAGAGAAAACAAGCGCGCAGACAGCTTAGACTGTGCTAAAAATAGGAGGCGGGTTTCTCAATGCCGTCTGCAATCAACGATCTAAAATACAAATGCCGTGGTATCAATAATTCCCTAACAGTGACGGGGAGTGAAAATACCTTTGGTCTGGCCTTTTCTTATATATTTTAATACCTCTCTTATTATCAGATCTGCTTTGTTAAATAAGATCCCAAAATAGATTTTTTTTAGAAATAAAATCCTCACTTAATGTAAAAAAAATCGTCCCATTGCATTGTGAGACCACGGCCTGACAAGCTGATTACTTATAAATTAACGTGCAATTTTTCTCATGTTTTGAGGTTAAGAACTCGAGCAGTCTTGTCTAAGATAATTAAGCTTAAGTGGGAGTAATTGTACCGTCTCTCTTTCTCTCTGTCCCCGTGTCGAAGTCCGGCAACGTTCCCTCCATCCACCGCCGAACGAAATGTGTTTTTCGCTCTCCCGCACACGCAAAATCTACGTGAAATCTTGACCTTGATGCCAAAACCATCCCCAAACCGCGGTTCGATCGGTAGAAGCGTCGATTTTTTTTCTTTAGCCGTAGAATAAAGAAATAATTAAGCTATTTAATGCGTAATTCTAAATATATCAGTCACTGTGCGCATTAAGTTTTATACGTGTGGAGATCTGCAGCAATAAAGAAACAATTTACTATTTTACGCTTAATTCTATCCATATCTGTTGCTATGCGCGTTACGTTTTATATGTATAGGAATTCAAAGCCGTGTTTAATCCGAATACACTCTTACACTAAAATCGAATGTTCCGAAACTTGAATTAATTTAAAATTATATAAACAACAGAAAGATAAATAATCACGTTTACACTAAAATCTATAATTTGTAATTAATTTATCTTTCGAATTAAATCGGGTTTTGCGATTATATTTTCAAAAAGATGTCAGATTGAACAAATACCGTTCAAATTTCACGTCAAAGATAATCTACCCGAGTCTACTTGGAAAATAAATAAATTCCGGGGGATTTTCAAGATTTCCTGGAGAACTTCAGGGCCGCGGTACAATTCACTGCCTTTGTTTCATGTGGCCGCGCGGTTTCTCTTAATGAAAAAAAAATGACTGTAAACTTCAAACCGTTTGGGAGTTCGCAATTTTAAATTTAAAACTATAAAGAAAAAAATCGTCACTGCCACGATTAAAAGGATTGTGTACATCCACGTAACGCAAAATGCCATTAACTTTTCAGTTTATTTGCTCAAACACATTAACAAAAATAGCGCGTATTTTGACAGTGAGTTCGAGGCAGTTTTATGCAAAGCAAATATAACGTTCGACTTGTTCTCCTAGCCGAGAGCTTCGAGAGGAACCAGGAAATCCGGAGTTTAAAAACAAAATGCGGAGTGCTAATAAATAAAAAGCAGAATTATTTGAATATTTTTCGGGCTGAGGAAGGAAATGCAAGATTTTTAAGTCGCGAAAGTTAAACAAAAATAAATTACTTAAGTCTCCTTGTTCATTGATATGCAATGAAATGGATGAGATGTACTGTATATTGCCAAATATGTGTGTGTGTGTGTGTGTGTGTGTGTGTGTGTGTGTGTGTGTGTGTGTGTGTGTGTGCGCGCGCGCGCGCGCGTGTGTGTGTGTGTGAGAGAGAGTGTGTTGTGCGTATGTTTGTCTATCTGTGTCTCAGTACTCTCTGGCAGAAATAGGGAATATTTGGAGGTGGTTCGAGTGACGGGATAGCGGCATTGGTGGGGAGAGAATTGGACGGAAGTGGCTGTAGGTGGTGGCGGTTGGAATGGGAGGAGAGGGAGAATCCGACCTGCCGCGGTGCCCTTCTCCCTCGACTAGGTGCCGCTGTTGCTCCATCTGGGACCCTCCGCCTCGCTGCCCAACTTGAACCAACAGATGTCATCAAGGTTGGCAGACTCAAGGCCATTTTCAAATTTCATTGGCCTACCGGTCACGTGGGCGGCCTTTGCTTCCACCTTCCCCATCATCTCCAACTTCCTCCTCCTCCACCCCTCCCCCTCCCCAACTCTCCCGAAGAAACCCAGGCCCATAATAATTCTGTTGATGAATATATATATATATATAAATAATTACTTTTGGTCAAAATATTCTCCCATTTACCACTTCCCTCAAACCAGTCCAACGCAACCCAACGCAAACCGTCCCATCTTGAAAGATGTCAGCCCTCAGTGTGTGACGGGACTCGCAACATTTGAAAATGTCATGGTTCGGACGGGTTTGATCCCCAGGTTTTCACCATGGATCCCCCGGCGAGGCCGGCCAGAGGTGAGAACTTCAGAGGCGTTACCGATCTCTGCCTTCAGTCAGCAGGCGAATACGGTGGCGATGTTCGGAGCTGCTCCCTGCTGTCCTCCCGGAGTGAGCTGGGTTTTGCTCGCCTCGGGCTCGCCGGCTTTCCCTGCCTGAAAGACTTGCATGTGTGGAACGAGGCTCTCGTTGCCCGCGACTTGGACACCTACCCTTTCCCGGTGAAGGAGGAAAGCAGCTGCTGCCTCTACGGGACGGAGACCGGGCGGAAGGTGGCACAATCGGAAGACACTGTTCCCGGTTACTCCTGTGCTGCCGAAGCCTATTCGCCAGACTGTCCTGCTAGCCCAGGCATTAACACCAGGACCATTGACAAGTCAACACCGCCGGGTGGTGAAGGAGGAGGCAATGGCGATAGAGGAGACGAGGAGCTCGGAAAGGAGAAAATCCGCACAACCACCAGAGCTGAAGACGAGAATAGAGAGCGGCGGGATGGCGAGGGCGATTCCAAGGGCGGCGGGGCACCAGAGGCGGCGCAGAAAAGGGAGCGAGCCAGTGGAGCGGCGAAGGAATCAGAGTTAAGTTCCGACGCTTTGGAAAACGAAATTAAAGGTAGATCGAGCAGAGAAAATGCAAATAAAAGGAAAAAATCTGACTGCGAGCGAAAATATTAATAAAAATGTTCTAATTAATTCAACCTACTTCTCTGTCTGTCTGTCTGTCTGTCTCTCTCTCTCTCTCTCTTTCTTTCACACACACACGCGCGCTCATTCACCGACTCTATTCCACTCGAACCGCCTCTGTATTATATATCTCGTTAACTTTAATAACACAAAACAGATGTTTTACCCTGAGCTCACTCGAAGACTTAAAATCAATCTCTTGCTCTCGAGTGTTGAATACACTGGTAACATTGAGAAGTAAGGTGACACAAGAAATCCTACATTCTCCTTTAATATATTTTAATTAATCATTTGCGCCAAATTCTGAGCCAACGACGAGCAATGTAGCACGCGCCTCTGTATTCCCGCATAGTTTAAGGATTTTATGCATGGGCTCGGTTGCAATTACTTACAATTTTTTTAAATAAATTGCATTCAGGTGATTAACCCCCACTGCCGCGTATTATATTATTTAAATTATATGTATACAGTGCGCACATTAATGAGTTGGTACACGGCTGGGTGTACTGAGATTTCTTTTTTTTTAGTTTGAAGCATAAGCTTAAGGAGCACTTTAGCTAAGCGGAGAATGTTTGGGAAAGTCTCCGCTCGGGTTTCAATCACACAGGTCAAGTTGGGGTTTAAATTCCTTCAAACACGCCCCACAGGCGTCTGAAGAGGCGATGATACTGGGCAACACAGCGTGCAGTTCGTTTTCTCTTTTTCTGTTTCAGTCTAAGATCCATTTATCTCTCTAAATATGAAATCTGTTTGTTATTAACTTCAATACGAACAAACGCACGATGTTGCGCAGCACAGAGACTCGTTGTTTACAATAGTTCTTCCGACTGGCCCGGGAGAATCTATCTTGAAGATTCAACCGACCCGCCAAAGGCTGACGGGTGTACAAGACTAAAGTCATTCGATAATTATCTGTTTTAGCTTTGTACGCTCCCGACTGTAGAAAACAGCTTTACAGGTCCAATTCAGGGGGTTTTGTCATTCAATGTGCGCTGAGGTGCCGCCGATTGCGGTGCTGCTATCGCCATAGAGATCTGGGACTGAGTTCACTGCTTAAAAACGATTTTGATTTAAAATTATGTTTGGAAGTATTTGTAGCTTTAACCACAGATGATCTGCCCCAGTTATTTTTTCCAAATGTTACAACATATAAATAATCTCTCTCTCTCTCTCTCTCTCTCTCTTACTCTCCCTCTCCCCTTTAACACGAACGTGCACTCGATGTTATACAGCTTACTGGGGGCATTACGTCTAAAGATTCTTTCTCCTTCTTTACTGTTTCGAAAGAACAGGATCAGAAATACTAGGCAACGAATTTTTCCACTTCAGTACCAGGTCCCACTCACAAGTAAAGTTAATTTTCCAGAGATTTCACTAACTGGTATACCTCGCTTTTGAGAAGAGTCACTTTTGCTCTGTTTTTTCTCTCTTTCTCGTTCTTTTCTCTTTTTTGTCTATCTAGTTATCTATTTAATCATCCATCTAATAATTTATGTATCTAATACATTATTCGTCTAAAATTTAATCTATTATTTGTGTACTAATAATAGCCGCGCTCTGTACCTCCTTAACAGTCTCTATTTCTCTCTCTCTCTCCTCTCTCTCTCTCTCTCTCTCTCTCTCTCTCTTCATCTTATCTAAATCCCTGCTGCGTCTACGTGTCGCGTTACCGGAGGATTTGCGACCTGAATCGTTTGACTTCGTTTCATTTTACCACAGATGCTACCTGACCTGCTGAGTATTTCCCGTGGCCTCTATTTTTGTCATTTTGCTTTTATTTTAAATTTCAAGTAATCACAGCTTCATTTATTTTTGATTTTCATTTGATGTGCAAAACTTGCCCTACTCTCTACCTATATCTCTTTTTCTGTCCCGCTGTCGTGCTGTAATCTATCTAAATCTGTAATCTACACTTGAGCAAGAATTATCCGCTTCTCTGTACCCCTCTCTCCCTCCTTCCCTCTCTCTCTACCCATCTCTCTCTCTATCTATCTATCTATCTCTTTCTCTGTCCCTGCCTACTTGTATATATCTAATCTAAAATCCACACATGGATCTGCACATGGACAAGAATTGTGCACCACTTTATCTGTTCCTTTATCCATTTCTTTCTTTCTTCCTTCCATCCTTCATTCCTTCGTTCCCTCCTTCCTTCCTTTCTTCTTCTTTGCGCACCAGTCCTTTGGTTGAAACGAAGCACCATTCGATATTATCGTGAGTCCCAACCGGAACCACAAACCTTCCTGCTCTACGTGTTGGGATGAGGTGGTGATCTGTACAGAGACCAGTCGACCGCCTGTTTAAGATCATTGATTTTCAGCATAGCCTTACAAAGTACCAATATTTGCAGTTCCTCTAGTTGGCTTTAACGTTTGTTCTCTGTCTCCCCCTCTTTTCCATCCCTTTCTTCCTCCTCTCTCTAGCCCTTCTTGTCGCTGATTCTGTTTGTCTGTATATCTATTCCTGTCTCTTTCCCCCTCTCTGTTTCAATCTCTCTCTCGTCCCTCTTTATAGCTTCCTTTCTCTCTTCCTCTCCTCTCTATGTGTCTCTTACCTTTTCCTATCTCTATCTCTCTCTAACGTCTTTCTCTCGCACACACGCGCGCACACTTACACACATACACACACGTATAGACACACATACGTACACCTGTGCACACTCACGCGCCCACTGACACACACACACAGACACACACAAAGAGTATCCCTTGCAATTGTTTTTTAAAAACGTCCGTCTAATAATCAACCCGAGCGCTTATCTGGGCTCCGGGCTGTGGGCAGGGTGAAGTCGTGTTAAGTTTTATTTTGAAAAGCAAGATTTTTTTCTCTTCCCCACCACCCCTTCCCCACCCCCACCCCCCACCTCCACTACCTTCTGCAGAAGATGTCACTGGAAGAAATGACACCTGCAGCTGGCTGACGGCTAAAAGCGGGCGTAAGAAACGTTGTCCTTACTCCAAACACCAAACTCTGGAACTGGAAAAAGAATTCCTCTTTAACATGTACTTGACTCGCGAACGCCGCCTGGAGATAAGCAAGAGTATTAACCTCACCGACCGGCAAGTCAAGATCTGGTTTCAGAACCGCCGGATGAAGTTAAAGAAAATAAGTCGGGAGAGTCGAATCAGTGAACTTGCCAACAACCTTACCATCTCTTGAAGTAAAATAAGCCAGATACAGGAACGCGCGTTCACTTCAATAAAAAAAAGTTCGTCCGAGCTCTCAAGAACCAAATAGGTGTTTTCTTTTGCAGAGATAGAGATAGAGAGGAAGATACACTTAGATGTTTGATGATGTATATTTTTTGCAGAGAGAGGGAGAATGTTGTATCTTAACTTTTTATGTTGTAAATACGTTTCTGTTATTTGTGTGTGTGTGTGTGTGTGTGTGTTTGCTTTGTCTGTATAATACCTGCCTGTTAAATATCTAACTTATTACATTATGCCTCTTGTTTGATTTTATTATACATACAAATATATATATTGTTATCAAGCAACACACATCAAAGTTGCTGGTGAACGCAGCAGGCCAGGCAGCATCTCTAGGAAGAGGTACAGTCGACGTTTCGGGCCGAGACCCTTCGTCAGGACTAACTGAAAGAAGAGCTAGTAAGAGATTTGAAAGTGGGTGGGGGTTATATTGTTATGTTTTGTTTTGCAAAGCAAGAACCTGATTATCTCGAAAGGAAACTACACTTGCACACTCTGTAATGTTCCTAAGTCGAAAGTGAATGTCTCGTGTTTGTGTGACAAGTCAGGCTGGCAGATTCGTTTCCTTTTGACTTGCTGACATTGGTTTTGACTTTTGAAAGGAAATAAAGCGGTGACGAATTAAGTATGCGCGTCACTACATTTAAAATGGCAACGAAGGTGTGTTGAGTCTCTGAAACGTGCTGTGTGAGAATTTCAAATGTGTGTGTTGTAAGTGTAAATGTGTGCACATGTCAGTGTTTGCGCGCGCGAGTGTGTGTGTGTGTGTGTGTGTGTGTGTGTGTATGTGTGTGTGTGTGTATGTGTGTGTGTGTGTAAGAGAGAGAGAGAGAGAGATCGACTATTTGTGTGAAAGAGCGAACCGAGTCGTGTGTCGGTACGTGAGAAAATTTATGAATATTTAAATCTGCCGCAGATGTTTGCATTTCTGATCTTGTGTGTGTGTGTGTGTGTGTGTGTGTGTGTTCATGTTTGTGTGTGTTTGTTCGCCTGTGACTGCGTGAGTTTACCTGCGCGCATTTTCGTTGTGTAGAGGAGGTATAGTGAATTGTTTCACATTGTATATGTGTCAGTGTTTGTTAGGTGAGAATATGTGTCTGATCGTGCGTGTGTACGTGTTTAGCTGTTAGTGTGTTAATATTTCAATATCGTTGTGTGAGAATGGATCTGAGTAGTTGATTGCCTTAGTGTGCGTCTGTATTGTGTCTGTACTTAAGTGCGCGCGTGTGTGAGAGAGAATATTTAAATGTCTGTCCGTGTGTGTTGTGTATGTGTGCGTATGTGTGTGTGTGAGTATGTGTGCGTATATGTGTGTGTTAGTGAGTGTGTGAGTATGTCTGCGTATATGTGTGTGTGAGTGAGTGTGTGTGTATGTGTGCGTATATGTGTGTGTTAGTGAGTGTGTGAGTATGTGTGCGGATATGTGTGTGTGAGTGAGTGTGTGTGTATGTGTGCGTATATGTGTGTGTGAGTGTGTGTGTATGTGTGCGTATATGTGTGAGTGTGTGTGTGTGTATGTGTGCGTATATGTGTGTGTGTGAGTGTGTGAGTATGTGTGCGTATATGTGTGTGTGAGTGTGTGTGTGTGTGTGCGTATATGTGTGTGTGTGAGTGAGTATGTGTGCGTATATGTGTGTGTGAGTGAGTGTGTGCGTGCTGGTGTATTTCCTTTTCAGTCTGAGTGACTGAATTTGAATATAATCTTGTAAACTTGTCTCCCTTTGTTAGACTGTATGTGTATTGGTGTTGACTGTATGTGTACGTGCGCGCGCGTGTATGCGTGTGTGTGTGTGAAGAGAAACTATGTGATATCTTTGTGTGTGTATCAGAAAGTGAGAGAGACTGCATATCTGTATGTTTTAAAGCGATAAACCGTGTTATATCTGTGTGTGCGTGAGAGAGACTGTGTTATAATTGTGCGTGAAAAAGAACGTGTGTGTGTGTGTAAGTGAGAAAATTCGTACATATCAGTCTGTGTAGAAGAGAGACAGTATAAATCAGTATCCTAGTGTCTATCAGTATGTATATATGTGTGTGTGAAAGAGGGAGTGTGTATATCAGTGTGTGTGTGTGTGTGTGTGAGAGAGAGAGAGAGAGAGAGAGAGAAAGAGAGAGAGAGAGGGAGGGAGATTGCGTGCAGAATGTTTGTGATAGAGGAAGACAGATAATATTCATGTATTTGCGGTCCGTGTGTGCATTTGTGTGTGCGCGCGCGTATATGTACGGACCTCCGCACGTATATTCAATTACATTGCATCATAAACTCAATTTATTGTAATGGCTTCGTTTTTTTATTCCTGCCCCTCCACTGCCATCCTCGTCACCAAAAAAAAATCACAGTGCGCTTCTGGTTTGAAACCGATGGTATTTTGACATGGGTGGGATCGGAGGTTTCTGTGGGTGGGAGCAAGACAGATCGAAGCGGATTTAATATTAAAGAGCTCCGAACACCTTCATTTAAGCGTTAGGCAGGTGCACCGGAATTACTCAACGAACTCAGACACAAATATCAGGGACAGGGCCAGCGAACGTTAGAGGTGGATCTTTACGAGTTGAAAAACATGTAACGTGGACAAGAATTTAAAATAATAAAGGAGCGAGAGACACGCAGAAAAAAAGGGCGAGAGTGAGTGAGCGATCTCGATGCGTTCGGAGCCTGTCAGATCGGAATGGATTCACACTGCCGGTGCAGAACTGATTATATCGGCAGGAAGTCTGACGCGAGAGACAGAATACGAAATTATTTTGGATGTATAAAATGGTAAGGTTAATTTGTAGAATTTATTTGGTATGTAACGCATTTTCTATAATTATAGAAGATTGGTTCTATCAATCAATATATGTTTGTATGTATGTGTGTATGTATCTATCAATATTTCTAACTGCCTCTCTGTCCATCTAACCGTATATCTCTGTATCCACCTGGTTAAACGTATTTTACCATGATCTATCCATATATTAATCTCAGGCCATTTATCTTTTATCAGGCGTTCTCCATCTAACTATATCTACCTCTCCATCGCAGAACTATCTATCATAACAAACGTTTTCTTATAAATCAATCAATTAATCTCTCTATCCATACATCTATCTGTCTGTATACCTACCTATCTATTCATCCTTCTTTCTATCTCTCTTTTTATCTTTGTGTCTATCTATCTCAGGATATCTTTTTTAATCAATTGTTGAACTACCCATCAAGCCAATCAGATTTTTCCTATTAATCCTCTCTCCCTCTGTCTCTGTGTATGTCTCTGTCTGTCTGTCCATCTATCTATCTATCTATCCAGCCATCTACTTATCTTTCTGTCTATTTTTCTATCCGCCTATCTATATAGCTATCCATCTGTCTATCATCCACCTGTCCGTCTTTCTATCTATTTATCTATCATATACATTCTATATTTATCTTTATTTATCTCACCATCGATACACCCCACTCGGTATGTGTATATACGTGTCAGCCCGTCAGCCCTAACAGATATGTATATATCTAAACCAATAGTCTATTGCTTTTCACATACCTTGGGAGTTATGTCTTGTAGGTCTAATTGCTTGCAAGTTTGCGTTTTGTTTACAAAAAGATCAATGCATGATTCTGATTTTTATATTTAGACATCTTTTTTTCTCTATGAACGCTTCTCCTCTTTCCCATTCCATTCATCCTTCCATTACGATCTGTACTACCTGAACTTTTATTCCATCTTAATTTTATATAGGATTGTTTTTTCACGTCTGCAGACTTAAGACGTCTGCGGTCTCTCTCTCCAACACTCTCCACCCACGATCCAACTCTCTATCTCTCTCTCTCTCTCTCTCTCACACACACACACACACACACACACACACACACACACACACACACACACACACACGCACAGGCTCTGAAATAAGTATATCTTTCGTGTTAAGTTTAAGGTGGCGTTTGCTACGTACAATGTAGGCGAAAAGGAAGGGAGAGGGGTACACGCGCGCGCGCGCGCGCACGCACACACACACACACCTGAATATCCTTATTTCGCCCCCCCCAACACACACACACACCCTTACGCAGCTGAAACGTGGTGTAGGTAGTTTACTGTTGTTGGGATTAAAAGTGAAGACGCCGCAACAAAAAACTGCCTTAATCACGTCAGTTAGTTTCCAGCTTGGGATCCGTGGAGGCCAGGGGCCCAGCGACCGACGCAGCAGCGGAGAATGAGAGCAAGACGGCTCGCCATCCGCTCCGCGAGGGACTAAGGCACTGTTCAGAGGAGAATCTTAATCTGAAATGTGTCTAATCTCTCTTCAACATCCTGTGTGTGTGTGTGTAGATCCAAAAGTGCAGGAACGGAGACAAAAAAAATTGAAATAATTTGCATCGCCAAGATTGAATCTTCATTTGATTTTATCTTAACTATAGCTTATACATTGACTAAAGATAAAACTAATTCATACACGTGCATATAGACCTGTGCGAGTTACATATCTCTGGAGTCCTTTTAAATTAAATGCATTAACTTTGCCCTTGACGTTACGGCTTTCTTGTGTCTGTATCGGAAAGCCGCTTCCCAATAGCACATCAAACATTGATCAGGGAGTGATGAGAAGAGCTAGGATAACCCCGCGTATTATTGATTTTGTTCTTTTTACTCTGGTGTTGTTTAAAAGAGAAGCAGTTTCGAAATTTGCCTCTGGCCTTGAGATATTCAGAGAGCCTCCGCAGGCACTGTGTTGTTTATGATACTTCTCTCACTGGTTTTCTTCCTCGTTCCGTTTAACCTCAACCACTTAAATCAGTTGAGAAATAACGCAGAGTACATTGAGGTTACTGTCCTACATCCCCCAAGTTTTGAACAACTGTTAACAGAATGATAACTGTGCCATCTCGTTCCAGTTTACCCGACTTCCGTAACAATATAGCATTTTGTTAAAATGTTAACATTTTTAACGTTATTTAAAATTAATTTTATATCAGCAAAACTTACCTATACTAGTCTTTATACATGCAAATAATTTATACATTATAATATATATATATATATATAGATGGCTAGATGGATAGATAGTTACGGTGTTATGTGCAACGAAACAAATCAGTGTACTATATATATATAAAGCTTATTTATCTATAACACAATTACGTTTTGTTTTTCAAGTTTATCTACGTTATCACATGCATTTTGCTGATTTTAGCCTGTGTTTCATTAGTTTAATTGATTATTAATTAAAATGCATAAATTTAAATTAATATGTTAAAGCCTTGGATTTTGCTATGCTATGATCATTTGTAAATGATATTAAGCTTTGTAATATAGTTTCATTACATATAAATCTAAATTTTATATAAAAACTTAAACGTTATATGTTAAGTAGTATAGTTTAAATGTCATTACATGTTCACGTAAACCGTTATATAAGATAAAATACACATGCCATTGTAAATTAAGGATTATAATATATATTAATCTAATTTTATATAATTTAAATGTCATATATTAAATCTTGTATTTTAAACTTCGTTCATGCTTATATACATTTTATATAAATTAAAATCCACGGATCCTTTTAAGGTTTATAATATATCACATTAATCTGAATTTCATCTATTAAGCTGTATATACTAAATTTCATTTTGTAACTCATGTAAAGTTTTATAAAACAAACTTTATTTTATATTTTGTTATATTTAATTTAAATCTGTAAACGAACAATGTTTTCTTTGTGAAGTTTAATTTGTGAAGCGTTATCTGAACATAAAGGACAAAATGCAAAGTTTAATATGTGGTTTTATTGAAGCTTAAGATACTTAAATATTTATATACATATATATGAAGAGTAATATTGATACATATTAAAATATATTAATATATAGTTTAAGGCTTTGAATCATAATAAGCCAAGCTTAATATATAGTTAATTTATATATGTTATATTAACCTTCATATCTTGTTTCTCTGTTTATTCAAATAATTTGATGTCTTAAGCTTTATACAATAATGTTTAGAAATTAAACGTCTCCATTAATTATACATTTCTATATTTAATTAAGCCTTACACCAATTGATTTGATTACTTACTTTAAAAAAACGCACACAACGCTTACAATACAGTAACTTCAACTTACACCGAGCTGCACTCTTTCTACGTCCCACCAAAGACTTTTTGTTTTCATTTTACTGTGGAGCGAGCAAGGTTGAATTTGTCATCTTGTGTGTGGGTGAAGAAAGAGGATGAGTTGGAAATAAACGGTGCATAATTGGGAAAACGGGAGAGCGAAGGGAGGGAGGAAGGAAAGGAGAAAAAAGTGTTGTGAAAAATTGATAATCTGACCAAAAGAGACCATGCCAGCCAAATGGACAAGAGAGTGCGAGAAGAGTAGTTGTAAACTTGAGGGAAGAAGATGCGGCAAAGGAGCAGGGAGATGGAGGAAGGTGGAGAAGAACTTGGGGTTGGCAAAGACTTCCGCACGCAGAAGTTCCGGGAGGTAATCGAGGCAAAAACGCTCTCTCTTCCCGACGCGTAACATGATGAAAATGGTATCGGATGTGCGATTATTCCAACCTCATGTATTTGTATGTGTGTGTGTGTGTTTGTGTGTGTGTGTGTGTGTGTGTGTGTGTGTGTGTGTGTGTGGCTGTGCGTGTGCGTGTCTGCCAGTGTGAGAGAGAAAGAGATTGTACAGCTTAATCTTTATAACTTAGAGCCAACGATATCTCAACGAATCCTCCAAATTCAGGGCAGATAGACAAATAAAATGCCACGACAAGGCAAACAATCAGATTGCGATAAGAGCGGAGTTGGGGGGGGGGACCTTTTTTACATTTAACAAGAACATAGCGGTTTGGAAGCTTCTACCATTTAAACCATTTATCTCCCACTCTTAATTCTTGCGTTTTTAACAGATGGATCATCATGCCAATACGCGAAATTTAATGCGGACGCTGTAATTTCTCCTTTTCACTTATTTATATATTCATTTGATTAATACACGAAGTAGCGGACGTTGGAACCGCAATGATATTGACGCGATTAAACCAGTACTCGGTAGAATTCTCCGAACGAAAGCAAGATAATGCAGTTTTATTTGTAAGTTTGGTCAACTTTGTTAAGTTGAGTGTTTTATGTGTGGATGTTTCAAATTTTCTAATGTAGGTCGCTTTCAACTTTAGATTGATACACACGGGTAAACACACACACACACACACACACACACACAATCGTATTGGATTGATTATAAAAACGAGTCCCTCCGTCTGCCCTTCGTTGTGGCATCAGACGCGTCAGAAGGCGCTCGTTTTAACATTTCATTCACATCTCAAGTCGTTCGCCGGTTCCGCCGAGACTTGAGAGACTAGCGAATTAGAATTTGAGTGTTTGTTGCTGGCGAGACGACTCGTATCTGTGCGTCGATTGCTCGATCATATTGTAATTCAGAATAATAACGATTTTGTCTGTGTGTGTGTGTGTGTGTGTGTGTGTGTCTGTTGAGATCCTATACCTGCACTTGTACAGATGTATTTGGGTTTATATTCGAGCCTGTGTATCTGAAACTGCACGCATGCCTGTGTGTTTCTTTTTATGTATACTTGTGATGGTACTACTTAAGTGTCTTTGTCCGTGTCTCTGAGTACATGTTTGTTTGTATTTATGCGTACGACTGCATTTGCCGTGGGTGCACTCGCCTGCTCTAATGCGACTCTGTGCGTGACTGCATGTGTCACATTTTGTGCGGTTGTGTGTATCTGTTTGTATGTTTCAGTATATTTGTTCCTCAATGTATGTGTCATTGCGTAATTTGATTATGCGTCTGTTCTTGTGAGACTGTTGTGCTTGTGTGCGTGTCCGTATGTCTGTATGCGTGTATTTATCATTACGATTGTACGTATGTCTATGTGTATGCTTATCATTATACGTGTGTGTGTGTGTGTGTGTGTGTGTGTGTGTTTATTATTATCGTTATATGTGTCTGTTTATGTTTATGTGCGAAAGAAAGTGTATTGGGGAGCTGTGGGTCTTTGTGTGTCGGGAGGGTGTAGATTTGTGTTTATTAATGTCTGTGTGTGTGTGTGTGTGTGTGGCTGTCTGTCTGTCTGTCTCTCTGTTTGCCTGTCAGTTTCTCTGTCTGTGTATGTGTACGTCAACGAATCCGGCACATTTTTAGGGCAAGTGTACCGGGGAGAATCAAATTGTGAACTGCAGGTAGGTTTGATCCAGGGATGTTTAAGGCGAAGGGATTTTATTTCCTTCCGACCGCGGCTCAGCAGCTTTCTACAGAAGACGCTAAGAAGAAAAGTTGCGACACAAATGCATGTGGGTGATTTTTGTGCAGTTAGAAATGCTGGTTTGTCATGCTGTGAATTTTCAGGCGAGGTTAACAATTGGGATTCGATTAGGTGATTAGGAATTCTTTATGTATATATTGTTGCGATATTTTAATGTTGACACGCCAGGCTTATTCAGCCGTTTTACCCTTTGAACGCGGGCTCGAAAAGAGCGTTCTCAGATACGGACGGGATACTGCAATTTCTAGATTTGGAAAGAGAAAGAAAGAGGGAGGTTAGAAGAAGAAGTTGTGGATAGGAGGGTTGGCGAATAGAGAACGGCGAAGAGAGGGGAAAAGGAGGACTAACAGAGAGAGAGAAAAGAGCGGAAGACTGTGTGTGTGTGTGTGTGTGTACGAGAGAGAGCGCACGAGAGGGAGAGAGAGGTGGAGAGACTGTTAGAGAGTGAGGAGAGGGGTAGAGAGGTGAGATAGAAATGGGTGATACAGGGGGAGAGATGTGGATGGGGAGACAAAGAGATGGAGCCGAACGGGAGAGTGAGGATAGCGGTGGAGAAAAAAAAGAGGGAGAGGGAGTCACTGACATTCAGCGATATGGAGAGAGGGAGGGAGGGGAAGACATGATGGTGGAAGAGAGGTTAGAGAGAAGGAGGGATGGAAGGTGAGAAATAGAGTGAGAGAGGGGTGAGTCTGAGCGCTAGAGGGTCTCGGAAGACAAAATGAAGACAGGGGTTGGTGAAAGGGAGATAGATAGAGAGAAAATTACTGTGTGAGCGCGCGAGAGAGAGAATGAGAGGAAAAATTCACTGCTAGGGAGGGAAATAGAGAAATTTACTGGGAGGTAGATAGATAGTTTAAAAAGATAGGTAAGATAGGTAGATAGAAAGAAAGAAAATACATAGATAGACAGAAAGAAAATAGATAATAGGTAATAAATAGATGTAGGTAAATTATGGATAATAACTAGAAAGATAGTCGTTTAAAGAAAGAGAGAGACTTACTGAGAGACTGAAGGGAGACGGTGATTTGCCAGGAGAGAGAGAGGGACAGATATAGAGATTATTAGATAGATAGATGGATGGATAGATAGATAGGTAGATAGATAGACAAATTGATTGTTTAGATAGATAGTTCGGTAGATAGAGGTGCATGTATAGATAGAGGGATAGATAGATAGATAGACAGACAGAGAAACTAGAAGAGAGGGAGGAAATAGAGTTAGAAGCACAGATAGAGATGGAGATAGGGAGAGAGAGGGAGAGAGAGGGAGAGGGAGATGGAGAGAGATAAACAGAGCGAGAGGGAGATGGTGTGTGTGTGTGTGTGTGTGTGTGTGTGTGTGTGTGTGTGTGTGTGTGTGTGTATGTGTGTGTGTGTGTGTGTGTATGTTTGGGGGGGGGGGGGTTGAAATGTCACCAGCAATTATTCAAAAGGAATGTCTCTTGTCTCTGAACGCCAGCCCATTAAATTCTCCTGACCCCCCGGACCCGCCTCTTGACGTCTCCTTACGCCAGTTCTGCAAGGGCTCCTCCTTTCACACTGCTGCTTAAATCTAACATGTAAAAAGCCACCGACAATCTCGCCTGAGCGCCGAAACGCTGAAGAATTTACCTTGTGGAGAATCGTGCGCGGTCCCTCACGTCAAGGTGCGCAAAACTCGACTTTAGAGGTAGGGATTTTTTGACAGAGAGAGAGAGAGAGAGAGAGAGAGAGAGATTATCTAAAAAATATAAATTGGGGCTGTCGGGTGGGAGAATAGGGGCTTATTTTTAAAAGTTTGCTGTCTTCTATGATGGGGAAGTGGGGGAGAGAGAGTGCGCCTGTATATCCTCTCCCCCCCCGTATCTGTTTATATCTCTCTACTGTGCGCGAACTTATATAATGTGTGTGATTGTGCATCTGTGTGCATGTGTGCACGAGCATATGTTTGAGTGGCTAGGTGTATGTGTGTGTGTGTGTGTGTGTGTCTGTGTCTCTGTCTGTGTGCCCGTACGTGCGTGCGGTTTAGATATGTGGTTGTGTCTGTCTGTGCGCGTCTGTTTGTGTCTAAGCATACCTGCGTTTGTATGGTGAGCTTGTGTGAATGTGTTTTTGTTTGTGTATGTGTGTGTGTGGGATTGTGTGTCCGGCTGTGGAGTACAATATCTGTGTTTATCCGATTGAGTATCCGGGTGGGGGTACAGAACCTGTGTGTGTAGGGTTGCGTGTCGGAGTGGGAGGTACAGCATCCCCGTGTGTTGGGGGTTGTGTATCTGGGTGTGCGGTACAGTATTTGTGCATGTGGGGTACCGTGTTTGTGTATGTGGGCTTGTGTTTCCGGGTATGCGATATAGTACCTGCGTGCGTGGGATTGTGTGTCCGGATGTGGAAGGGGGTAGAGAGAGCTGTTTGTCCGTGTGCGTGCGCGCAGAGGGTTATGTTGTGTGTTCGGGTGCCCTCTTGTCCTGTCAATGTTCCGCCTCCGCAGCGCAGCAACTTTTTTTCAGGTAAATATTTCAGTTCCTCTACGGCTCAATGGTACCACCACCCCCGTACCCACCCCTTCCCACTCCCAGCCCGTCAACACCCGAGCTGGTGGAGTACGGACGCGGCCGGGATGGTGAGTTGAAAAAGGAAATGTGTTTTGTTTTTGTCGTCCTCCTAAGACTGCGCTCACCTCTTATCCCCTCCCCCCCCAACTAACTCCCCGCCCCTCACCACCACCCCCCTCTAGTTTAAGGGCGACATTTGCGGAATCCGGCTAGACAGCAGCGCCTCTGAACTTTTACAGCCTGCAAACTTCACCAGACTATTGAATGGGATCATCCGCCCGCCCCTCCTCCTCGAACTTCTGAAACAAAAACAAAGGCCGCAGCGTCCCACGGACTCGCAGCACCGGCCAGGTGCTCTCCGTGTCTGTCGTCGGAGACGGGGCAGTATAAAAGGCCCCCCGTCTTTACTCTGAAACAGTGTTAAAATCGGATTTGACAATTAGACGGATCATAAAACTAGGACAAAAGCTTCAGGGAAACTTTTGCTTCTGACTTGTCTCAATCCCAAACTATTTTGATTCTCTCTCTCTCTCTCTCTCTCCTCCTCCTCCTCTCCCTTTCTTTGTCTCCCCTCTTTCTCCTTCTCTCCATCTCGCTCTCTCACACTCTCTCTGTCTCTCTCTTTCCCACTCACTTTCTCTGTCTCTGTCTCAGGCACATTCTGCCCTGCTCTGCCCCTCGCGCTTTATCGCACCTTATTTGTCCATCTGCCTCGTACTTTCTCTGTGACCGTGACACAACATTGAGCGTAGTTTTGGTTTTGCATTTGTACTACTTTAGTGTATTTGTGTGTGAATGATCTGTCTGGGTGGCACGCAAAACAGAAGTTTTCACTCGATTCATATGACAATAATAAACCTATTCCAATTCCGATTTATCTCTCTCCCTCCCTCTTTCTCTCTCACCCCCACCCTCTCTCTCTTCTCACTCACACACACCCAAGTGAGTGCTCTACTCTCCCCACCCCCTCCATAAATTGATGAATTTGGGTAAAACGGCGCAAAGAAGCGTGAATCACTGTGGATTCAAGGTGAATCATTCGGGAATGCGTGAATGTACGAGACTTTATATAGTTACAAATGTCTCATGGTGTTTCCGCTGATACTTATTACAGTGGTATATCTATTTCATGCATAGATAAACATAAATATTGTTTGAAATTTGAAAACATGTCTGTATATAGATACATCTAATAGTTTGGGAATGTGCTGTTTAAATTTTGTGATACATTAGATAGACTGAATGGACGAATTACTTAATTGAATACTCTCGATGAAAAGAGATAGATTGGTGCTTTGCTAAATGTTTCGGTAGATGATTCGGTTACATATACCTTCCAAAATAAATAAAAAGATGCAGAGAGAGAGAGAGAGAAACAGATAGATATTTAGATAGACAACTAGATAGATTATAGGTAATAAATAGATGGATATTATAAATTATATGTAATACATAGAGGCATAAATATATAGATTGATAAATTGATTTTACGTAATCAGTAAGTAAATAGAGATCGATTACTGATAATAAATAAGAAGATAGCTGCATGAATTGTATATGGTAAAGGCAGAAGACAGATAAATAGATGCCGATATACACGCACATGCATACAAAAGGGTTTATTTTCGCATCTAAAGCTTGCGTCAATGAAAATTGTTACATTCGTCATCATAATTCTTTGAATATTTAAAGTTCTGTGTGTGTTTGTGAGTGCGCGCGTATATGTTTTGTGCACTTTCCCCCGGGAAGATATGAACTATAGATGTGAATTTTCATTGAACGTGTTTTGATGTTTTTGGACTTTTTGTGTAGATTTCAAATGTTTTATGTTCTGCTAAAATTATCTGCATTGATCGATGTTTGTGTCAATGTGGTTTGATACGCATTGTGTTTTAACTATATAATTTACAAATGCACGATATTGTGCCAGATTACTTGTGGTTTACTGGATGTACTATGTATGCCAACATGATGTGGTTTGTGAAATGAAGATAGAGACCGGTCTTGGGAATTGTTGACATTTTGTGTGCGCTGGTTGCTTATTTCCTGCGGTTTGGTGTTGACTCCATGACTTTTATGTTGAACCAAATGCACACTTTTATTTTCTCTATTTAGTCGCTTGCGTTTCTGATTCCCTTTCAAATGTGCACACTGCTGAGTACTTTAGTGTTTTTCGCCCACGGAAACGAGATGGCAAAACCCCCACAGCTGTATTTTTACCGGAACGATTTCCTAATCCTTGGCACTGCGTTCATGTGCGAAAGAAATGGGATTCTGATGGGAGATGAGGCGTTTCTGTTTAGCCTAACCGTGTCTGTCTGACTTTCTCTCTATCCATCTCTCTCCCCCCTCTCTCTCACCCTCCCTCTCACTCTCTCCCTCTCTGTCTCCCTCTATCTCCCTCTCTCTCCCTCTCCCTCTCTCTCTCTGTTACCTATCTCAATCTGATTTCGCCTTTTCTTTATCTCTATGTAATTTTCCCCAAACCTGCCCTCACATGTTTCCACCTTTTTGTCTCGCTTTGTATGCTCATCTATTTTTCGTCTTTCTGACTAATTTTCCCCATTTCCTCTGTATATCCTTCCTTGGAGCCCTCTCATTCTGTCTCGCCCTGCGCTCATTTACCCTAATCTGGTTATGGCTTTACTTTTCATTCCTCTCCTCATTTTGATTCAGCTATCATCTTCTGCGTCAAAGTTTTACAATTTCCCATTTACTAATTCTCTCTCAGCTTTATTGATCACACTATTTATGTTATTTAATTTTAATTACTTCTGTTCAATTTTCCATTAACATATATTTATCTCTCTCCCCAACTAATTTTTTCTTTCACTCTTTTATATTTTCTGCTGCATCTATCTAATCTATTCTCTCTCTTTTATTCAATCCCCTCGCTGTTAAGATTCATCTATTCTTCAAGTGCTCCATTACCCCATTTTCAACGATAAATACTTTACCTCTTTCTCTATTTGTATTTATGACTATATCATTTAATCCCCAACCTACACATCCACGTTTCTCAACCTTTCTATCAACCTATTTCTATTTATATTTTTTACCTTTTTCTCCATTTCCTTAGTTTTATCATTTCTGCTTATGAGCATTTCTCTATCACACAATTCCCCACCATTTTTGAATAGTTGATTCTTAATCTCTCTCTCTCTCTTTCTCTCGTTGCGCTGCTACTTATATTTACCCCTATATTTTACTCCATTTTATAATTTATATTTATGACTCACTAAGTCCTAAACTCACACCCAACCTATACCCCTTGTTTCTCGACCCATCTGTCGTCATTTTTATTTATATTTTTTCCTCTTTCTCCATTTTCCCAAATTTTCTCATTTGTGCGGAGATCTATCCCACTGTTCTATTTATATACATCTGCTTCTCAATCTCTCTGTCGCCCCATTTCCAATCATTTATACTTTTGTATCTCCATTGCCCCTTTTCTATCTCTTCTATTGTGGCTGTCTCTCCAACATATAATTCCACATCCTCCTTATATCGTTGATTCTCAATCTCTCTATAGACCATTTCTTTTTTTTATTTTTACAACTTTTGCTATTCCTGTTTTTTATTTTTTTCTCTATTTGTGACTCCCTATCACTTAATTCCGCCGCCTTCTTTACACCCCTCTGTGCGTCAGTCTCTCTGCCCCTTCTGCAATATTTCCAATAATTTATATTTTACCCCTTTCTATTTCTTCCCTTAGTGTTTATAATTTCTCCTTCTCTCTGTCTCTCTTTCACGTTCGGCACATAATCCCCACTCTACTTATATCATTGTTTCTCTATCTCTCTATTTCTCTGTCTCCCAATTTCCAATCATTTATATTTCACATATTTCCATTTATTTCCTTAGTTTTTTTCATATATTTCCTATTTATAAAGCTCTCAATTCCTTTACACAATTTCCCACCCTGCTTCTCCGTCGCCCCATTTCCAGTAACGTATATTATATCTTTTCCCCCGTTTATATAGTTTCTACTTATGACCCTCTGTCATTTCACCCACTCTACTTATATATCCTTGTCTCTGTATCGCCCCATTTCCAGTAATTTATATTTTTGCCCCTTCTATCTATGGTTCTTTCCTCCCTTTTATAAAATTTCTGCTTATGACTCTACACTTAAACCCCCTCGCTAACTGCAATTTTAAACTGTGTTCCTCAATCGCCCTTTCCCCCCTGCCCTTTATTTGTCTCTCCCATTTATATCTTCAATATCTCTTTCGCCTAGTTTCCAGCAATTTATAGCTTTTTAAAAAATTTCTTATTATTTCTTTCCCTTTCTCTTTTTTCATTTCTATTTATGTCTCTTTCCTCATCCTATTTATCTCCCTTTCCCATTCTCTCTATTGCTCTAGTTTCCATTTATTTCCCTTCTCCCATTCCCCACATTTTAGTTCCCTTTTCACATTCTCTCCTTTGCTCTAACTCCTAGTAATTTATATTTCTTTTCCTTTTCCTTCCTTCTCGATTTTCTATCTAGGGTTTCTCATCGTCACTCAAATTCCTTTGTCTGCTTTCACATCCAGCGCACTAGAATTCAACTCTCCATTGCTTGAGTTCCAATTATGTTACATTGTATCTATTTCCCTCTTTTTTCTCCTATCTCTATTTTACATTTTTACCTTCTACCACTTAATTTCCTGACCCATTTACAAATTTATTCTCCATTTCTCTGTATCCTTCTCCCATTTTCCCACTCTTGCATATTTTATTATCATCTCTATTTTCACTTCTTGCCCAATCTTTGTTTGCATTTTCTCTTTGGGGATCATTCTCTCACTATAACCTTCTCCTCCTACTCTATTTATATTTTCTTTCTCATTCCAAAATTATCTCTTCGCTCTGCCCCACTATTTTGTTATCCATTGATCTCCTTTTCCCCCAGCTTCCTATTTACATTTTCTATTTACAATTCCCTCTCCATCGCTATTTACGCCTCTTTATCACCTACGTCTCCTGACTCTTTATTTATTTTCTCTCTACATATCATTTCCCTTTGTCTATTTACATTTTTATATTCATCTGTCCCTATCACCGCTTCATTTCTATATTAAGTGTCTATTTATCTGTCGTAGTGACTCATTTGTATGTTCCTCAGCTTCTCTTTCTTTCCCCACTTCCCAATTAATGCTTTCAGTTGGAGACATAAGATACCGCAGATGTTAGTATCTGCAGCAACAAATATCCTTTTGATTATTGAATTCTTTTTGTTACGTTGACTTTATGGTCTTTCTGATTTCTCCTTTTTATCAACAGTGCATGCGCATGTTTTTCCTTCACAGTCTGTCCGTTTACTAATACCTCCCTGTATATCTTTCCTGTATATTGTATATTCTCTCTTTCTCTCTCTGTATTTTCTCCACTTCTCCCCCTGTCCCACCCACTCTTAATTTTCCGCTTTTGCATTTTTACATTAAATTCATGTTTCTCACTGATCGCCATAGTTAGTTCCTTCTCTCGCTTCCCTGTCAATATCCTTGCCCTTAACGTTCTCCCTATTTACTTTTCGTGACTTATCACTCCATCTCCTTGGCATTTAACATCGTTAATTTTTTAAGTACCCCCCTTCATGCAACTGCTTGAACAACTTGAACTCGTAAAAGAACCTGATTTCCATCGCCTCTTTATTTTTTGTCTCGTCGTTCGCCTGTTTTACCCCAATCGGATCATTTGCATCTTTAAACTGTCAACCTTACAACTTTCCTTCGCGCTGTGCGCCCAGTAACTTTGATCGTTTGATACGTTTAATTTCCTATTCAATCTCTCTCTATCCATCTATCTCTATCTCTCTATCTACCTATCTCTCTTTCTCGATCTATCTATCTAACTCTAGGTTTTTCTTCCCGGCACGCAGTTGGAAGGAAATCCTTTGTTTGATAAATGATAACATCCAGTCGCTCTTGAGAGGGACGAACCTGTCTAATTGTTTAAAAACTAGCATTCGTCTGTCGCCTGATAAACCTTGACTTCTCTCTCTCTCTCTCTCTCTCTCTCTCTCTCTCTCACACACACACACACACACACACACACACACACACACACACACATACACACAACTTCCTGTCTGATTTATAACCCTACCCCTTCCTTCCTATCCAACAGCAGGTTATTGCAACTGAATGATCTTGTTTGCGGTGAATTCGTTATTAAATACGGAGCCTTATTTCCCAGAACCGTTGATCGATCTTATCACTTAGAGGGGAGGCTTCTGAAGAAGGAGCGGGCAGGCTGTTACACTGTTTTATGTTGGGAAAAAAACTGTTTCGACCTGCGATTTACTTGGGAGCGATGGGGGTAAAATTGTTGGCTTGCTAATCGGCCCTCGAGATTTGTTTTCGTAAATTGGAAGTCAACTGATTGTGTTTGATGTAGGGCCTGTGTGTGTGTGTGTGTGTGTGTGTGTGTGTGTGTGTATTTGTGTCTGTGTGTTTGTGTATTTGTGTGTGTGTGTGTGTGTGTGTGTGTGTGTGTGTGTGTGTGTGTGTGTGTGTGTGTGTGTGTGTGTCTGTGTAAGCCTGTGTGTTTGACTGCTGGGGTTATTTTCCACAGTGGAATCAATGTTCGCAGGAGATAAGCAGATGCGATGTAGGACTAAATATCTGGTACTAACAAAATGTTTTTCAAAGAATATTAATTGTGATCAAATATTTGCAACAGTGTTCACCTTCACTCTTCCTTTCCCTCTCTCTCTAGTTTCCTTAATTTATTTCATCCTAATTAATCTTTACAACTCTAAGCATCCATCTATCTATGTATCTATCCAGCTATCTATTTATCTATAATATATCACTTATTTTTCACTCATTTATCTCACTCAATCTATCTCTCGACTCTTCTATTTAACTATCTTTCTATCTCTTTCTATCTGTCTCTCTAGGTACCTATACACACCTGCAAATACAATTATAATGTTAGTTTTACAACACGCAACTCTCGACATTCATTAGACAAATAGGGCTAGACATTTAAAAATATGGATAACGATATATTTCAGAGGAATTCGACATCATAAAAACTTTATTGAAATAATTTCTTTCAAAAAAATCACATGCACAAATATATAGTCACTTCGTAGATAGAAATTTGGACCGAATGCTTGCTTGTGCAGTCAAATAATCTGGGGTTATGAGAAATTATGGAGCATGGATTTAATTTAGCAAGGGGAAGGAAAGGATCTGGACTGTCAAGACAGAATGACTATAATTATTCTGTCAAGGATCCGGAAGGCGAATTTTAACAGGGCTTTCGAAAAAAGAAAATCTGCAATCGTTTCAAATAATGATCCGAGGGCGTGCAACCGCTATGATAAAAAAAGTTGTATCTATTTCAATTCAACTCATTACCTTCCTAGTCTCTGACGGTTTTTTTAATTAAAATTAAAGCACGTTATTTCACTGTTGGGACTCGTAGAAAAAGCGTTAACACATTCGGGAAAACCCCTCGTGTCCTTTTATCTCTCCTTCTCTGGTGACGCTGGGGGAGAGCTGGTGGATCGGGGAAAGGGGGTGTTAGAGAGAGGAGGTGGTGGTGGCGGGAGGGAGGATGGGAGGGGGCAAAAAAATCCATGCAATCACGTGGTCTTCGGAGACCCAATGAGTTCTCACCCATCCAAACATACACACAATCACCTGCTTTGGTGTTTGTGTGTGTGGGAGAGAGAGGGAGAAAGAGAGGGAGAGTGGGAATGTAAAAACGTTTTGTGAGTGTGTGTGTGTGTGTGTGTGTGTATGTGTGTGTGTGTGTGTGTGTGTGTGTGTGTGTGTGTGTATGTGTGTATGCATGTGTCTATGCGTGCGTGCGTGAATGTATGTGCGTGAATGAGCTGTTCGCGCTTTGATACCGGGTGATATGAGCAGCGGCGGCGCTTTGAACAGTTACTACATCGATTCTCTTATAAGCCATGACGGTGAGGATATGTACACGGGCAGGTTCGGAACGCCGACCTCTCACCCGACTGCGCCACTGATGGGTGACTGTATGGATCTCCCGGCGCCCTGCTCCTACTCCGCCGCGCCGAGAGCACCCAGCTTCACCAACTCCTGGGCCCCTAGCACGGTGCCCAGCGGGGGCATCTACCACTCCTACCCCCACCAGCCACACCTCGTCCCCGACTCCAGATGCGCACGCCCCTGGCTGGAGCCGCTGCCGGGCGCCGTGTCCTTCCACGGGTTCCCCGGCGGCGGCCGGCCCTATTCCATGAAACCGGAGTGCGTGGCCGGCGCCGGGTCGGCTGCGAGCGACGGGCGCTGCTTCGCCGACTACCTTTACGGCTCTCCCACGGAAAGGGTAGCGCAGTGTGTCGGCGCGCCGGATGCGAGGCCCAAGGAAGACAAAGCGGAAATCGACCCGAGTAAGTTTCCCACCCATCCCACCTCCCCTCCTTCCCCCTTCCCCCACCACCATCCCTCCAAAATCTATTCCAGAACCTTACCCCACCCCACTCCCGCCCTAGCCACCAACCATGTTTAATGAATCAAGTTTACAGACACGCGTTCCCTCCTCTTTCTCCCGAGGTGAAATAACGTTTTCAATCTGGTTGAGAGGGGTGTGTGTGTGTGTCTGTGTTGGGGAGGGGCGGGGGTTGGTGAGCGCTAGCCGGGAAGTAGGAAGGGTTTATCGTTGGGGCGAAGCTGCCGGGGAGGAAAGAAGGCGTTGAGCCCACACGGACCCTCTCCTTTGGGGTGTGTTGGGGGAATGCTGTCGTTGGGTTATTGGGGTGGGTACAATGTTTCTTGTAGAACACTTAGCACTGGGTCTTGAGCTTATGGGCGATGTGGTTAGGATTGTCTTTGGGTTAGGGGTGAGTACAGTGTTTAGTGTAGAATTGTTGTCCCTAAGTCTTAAAACATTAGACAGCAGGTGGTGTAGCCTTGGAATTGGGTCTGAGCAGTTGTATAGGAAATTGAATAAAAATCAGAATTAGGTTCATCATCACTGGCATCAGCAGTGTTGTATTGCGGCAGCAGTAAAAATCACTCTGTTACAATAAATAAATAGAGCAAAAGGGGAATAGTGCAGTGAAGGCAGGTGTATGCATGTGTGCGTTTGTGTGAATATTTGTGTCTGTTTGTGTTTGGGTGTGTGTTTGCATGTGTGAAGGAGAGCGAGATAAGGGGGAAAGTGGGATACTCTACATACAGGTATAGAGAGAGGAAAGGACAGAGGAGAAGGGAAGATAGAGACGGTTGGAGATAGGGAATGAGTCAGAAAGAGAAGAGAGAGAAAGCCGGGATAGAGGTAGAGGTAGAGAGAGGGGAAGAGGTGATGGACAGAATGGAGAGATGGAGAGACGGGTTGGGGGAGAGGCAGAGATGAGGAGAGTGATGCAGAAAAATAAAGAAGCTGATACTTTTTTAGGAGGGGTGAGAGAGAGGGAAAGGCGGCAGGGAGGGGAAAGTGAGAAGAGGATCAGAACATATGGGAAGAGTAAGGGAGGGAGAGAAAATGATAAACAGACCACTCGGAGGATACAGACAGAGGGAGAAATTAGACGTCCACGGTATAAAAGCTAATATATCTGGTTAAGTCACTATTTGAAAAAAAAGAACAAAACTGGGCGGTATTTTAATTATAAGTTAGTATAGCAAAATGTTTTTTTATTTTGTCTCGAAACGTATAAAAAGTGCGCCTTAAACAAAAGTCAAATGGATTTTGAAAGGGGCAGAGGCTTTGAAAATGACTTTACTTAAATCCTTTATTTTAGAGTGTCTGCCCTGGGCCAACATTGTTGATTCTACACCACAGCCTCCAGCGTCTGTTCTGTGAACTGCCATTATGTTAAAAAGAAACCCCTCAGCCCTCCCTAGTACCAACTAAGTTCCGCTCGATCTTCCGAAATTATATCGCCGTAACGGCAGCAAGAGGCGTAAACTTATAAAATTAGATTAAGAAGCTGGGGATCCCACTAACCCGAATTCTAACCCAAACTCTAAAGGGTGAGATCAAATTTTCAAGCAAATTCAGGGAGAGGGGAGTTGGGGTTAGGTGGAGACAGACAGAGTGGAGGGGCAAGTGATATTTTTATAGGGAGACTAGAGGAGGGAGAAGTGAGACGGGCAAGTGTTTAAGGAAAGGGGAGGTAAAATTAACATATGGTAGGGAGAAAGAGAAGGGAGGGAGAGGAGAAGAGAAAGTGGAGGAGAGAAGAGAAGAGAGGAGCGAAGAGAGGAGGGTTGACAGGGAGAACGAGAGTAACCGAAGTACAGAGAGTGAAAGAGGGAGAGAGAAAAAAGAGGGATGTGAAAAAGAAAAGCAGAGAGAAGGAGACGGGGAGACGAGAAGGAGAGGGCAACAGCATAGAGAAACGGGGAGAAAAAGGGGGCAGATGTTTGGGATTTAGGGATGGGGTGATTCTTGTCATCGTGGTGACTATGCGCGCGGTTTTCATTTGAAAGTAAATTCCCACCCGCACTCAATCCTCATTTCACACCGCTACAGGTAATCCGGCCGTGAATTGGATACATGCCCGGTCGACGCGGAAAAAGCGTTGTCCTTACACAAAACACCAAACGTTGGAGCTAGAGAAAGAATTCTTGTACAATATGTATTTAACCAGAGACCGACGCTATGAGGTCGCTCGTCTCCTGAATCTCACCGAGAGACAGGTCAAAATATGGTTCCAAAACCGGCGGATGAAGATGAAAAAAATTAATCGCGAGAAAACCGAAAAAACTTAACGTCTTCCGTCATTTTTCTTAAGCCTCGTGGCGTGGACTGGAAGGAAAATCAAAGCAAAAAAGGAAGTCATTTTTCAGCATAGAAACATTTAAAATTTTTCTTCTCACTGGATCCGATCCCAGAGCAAAAACTCAGACGTTCACCCCACCCCCTTCTTTTGAAAGGTTTATATAATTTAACAAAACGTAAGTTTTAGTTTGAAAAGATTTTCGTTTAATATTGTATAAATTGTACAATAATTATTGTCACCGTGGTAAGGTTGTACAGAAGGAAATGTGTCTTTTTTTTGTAAAAATATTTCGGAGTAATTTGATGTGGTCATGTGTCCATTTGTGATGTCACATTTCGATGGCTGTATGTTAAGTATTTAAATATATTTCAGACTGGACAGAACATGCTTAACTCTCTTTTTTTGAGGAAGGGGAATAGGTTTGTTTAAATATATACGCATAAACAACACCGAGCGCTGAGTGCGGGCGTCTTTGAAGTTGAAAGTAAAATACACTTAAGACATAGTTATACGGACACACACCTGTGACTGCGCAAACACACACACACAAAGTAGTTCACCTATACATTCAAGCTCGCGCGCACATATTCTCGCAAACATGCCAACTCTCAGACACAAACACATCCCTTACACACTCACCCACATGGGCACATTAATTCATACATGCACATTAACACACAGACATGCCATCTCTCTCTCTCACACACATACACACACACACATACACACACACACACATATAGACATGCACATACTATTCATACACAATCTCTCACACCCATACTCTCTTTCCCTCTCCGACTCTACCTCGTCTCACACACACAGACAAATTCATTGTTACTTTCCTGTTATACAATTTAAAAAGTCAAGTTCCAAACGTAATCAAGAAGCATCCATACAGAGAAAAATAAACCTTTATTAAGACATTGCAAGCTCATTACATTTCATTAACACTGGCACAGACGTTGATTTGACTATAATAATCGAATTAATATACAACTTGCATCTGTTAATTGGTTTACAATTGTCCCCCGATCCTAGATAATTGAAACAGTGCAAACTAAAATGCACTCTTGCCGCTACCAAACACTCATAACATCTCTGTTGTCAAGATGAATTGTCTGTTGTTTTGGAATCGCTCCCTCTCCCTTCAAGCTTTGCATAGCAACTATATCTGTCCCTTTCTCGCCCTTTTCTCTCTCGCTCTCTTTCTCTCCCCCCCCCCCCCTTTCTCCGCCTTTTATATGTCTACTGAAAATCCACAAACGCCACAAAATAGAAGCGGGAAAGGCGCGTTGGTATTTTTAAAAACTAAAATGCTTGCAGGCGAGATATGTCCCGCTGAAAAGAATCAGCGTGAATGGGATTTGGAAGATAGGTAGATGTGCGAGTCAGTCCGTTTTGCAAGTGCATTTATTTGTACATTTGTGTGTGTGTTGATATGGTGTGATAGATAGATAAATATATACCTGGATACATATATCTGATAAATGGATATAGCTGATAGAGAGCGAGAGATCGATAGATACAGAGGAAACACAGAAAAATTGCTGTATAATTGGATAAGGAGGGAAATATATCAAGAGTTAAATGATATATGACGAAAAACACGTGAAAATCAGTTCGAATTTACCAATAGGAGGATGCATATATCGGAAATATTCAGATCTATTTTGCATTTGGAAGACGATTGTGTAGACTCTGGTGACTCCGACCTTCATGTGAACAGGGACACTGAGAAATAATTGTTGTATGTGTGTGTGTGTGTGTGTGTGTGTGTGTGTGTGTGTGTGTGTGTGTGTGTGAGAGAGAGAGAGAGAGAGAGAGAGAGAGGGCTAAGGAGGGAGAGAGAGAGAGAGACAGAGTCATTATTTCATGTTACACTCTTCCTAAAATTCATAAAGGTAAATAAGTATCGTTCATAGACTTCCAAAATGTAAACAGTCGGTAAACGAGAGAGAGAGAGAGAGGAAGGAGTGAGAGTGAAAGAGTGAGTGAGTGAGTGAGTGACAGAGAGAGGGAGAGAGAGGACTGGTCTCAGGAATTAAAGGGAAGTATTTACAACCGCCAAACACATCCCACTGGCGCAGAGAGATACGAGGGTTATGGACAATTGCAGGTTCAATTCAAATAAATGTTACTTCAAGCGACTCTCTCCTCTGTGGATGCGCTTATATATTCGGGGAGAGCATGGGACGAGATGGTGTATTTGAGTGGGGGCTCGAAGGTGCGGCTGATTTTATTTGACAGTCAAACAACTCACCACTACTATTTTAATTTGATGTTTACCAATTAATTCGTTCTAGCCAGCCAGTAGTCTGAAGTTCAATATATGAGGACAATTATATCTTAGAGTTTTGAACTAAATCCACAGCCCCGGGTGCCAATGGCCTCCTGTGTATGGGTGTATTCGTGTGTTACTCTATGAGCTTGTGTGTATTTGTGTGTGGGAGTAGAACTATCTGTCTTTACTCGTGGTGTTGGCGTCAGTGTGAATGTGTGTGTGTGTGTGCGTGTGTGTGCGCGCGCGCGCCCGCGCTTGTGAGACAGAGAATCTCTGTGTAAGAGAGAAAGAGTCGGTATGTGTGCATCCGTATGGTGCGTACGCGTGTGCGAGATTGTATGTGTGTGTTGCTATACGCATATATCTCTATGTTGTGTTTATCTGTGTGCTTTCACCTATATTTATCTGCGACCGTATCGATAACCGCATTGTGCGCGTGGCTACATTTTTATATACAGTACACAATGTATGTGAATGTTTCATGTGTGCTTTTCCATATTGCGCACCTAAATAAGAGCATGTGCGTTTTTAAAATTGTTTGTTTCTGTATTTGTGTGTACCACTATCTATCTATGCATATGTACACATACTCCGCGTTCTTTTATGCGTGCGTTTCTGAACGTTTGTAAGGATATTCTTGTGTAAATATCTATATGTTTTCCTACTTATGGTAACTGTGTGTGTGTTTGTTTGCCCGCGTATCTACATTGCTGCGTGTGCTTGCGTGTGAGTCCGTGCTTGTGTCAATATTTGTGGGTTTGTCTGTTTTATCTCTATTCATATAGCAAAATTTCTATTTGTGAGTTCATAAGAGAAGAGAGATGAGGAGAGAATTTTTTATATACACCTATATGTTTAGTTTGGTATCTTTGTGTGCGAGAGAGAGGGGAGAATGGGAATGTGCTTGTTTATATACTTCTATGTCTACCTAATTCTGTGTGTGTGTGTGAGAGAGAGAGAGAACTGAGAATTTGTTTCTATATCTGCAGTTTACCTATTTAACTGAGAGAGAGAGAGAATGAAAGTGTGTTTGTAGGTGTATAATCTGTTTCGCTACTTAACTGTGTGAGAGAGAGACAAAGAAAAAGATTGAAAGGGAGAAAGGGACGCCAAGATTTGTCTAATTATATCTGTGTGGAAGTTATTTGCGTGTATATCGGCATTTATGTCTCAGTGTGCCTGAGTCTATCTGCGTTTGTCAATTTGTCAACGTGTGTGTGTGTGTGTGTGTCTGTCTGTCTGTCTGTCTGTCTGTGTGCCTCTCTGTGTATGTTAATTGATGAAATAGAAAGCGAATTTATGTCACACAGCCATTACCCCCGGCGCTCTGCTCACCTCGTAGCCCGCCTGTAGTTGAAGGTGAAACTCTCCCAAGCCATAAAACGAAGATCTTAAGTAGCGCTGTGTAGAATTCCAAATGACCTTCCATCTCTTAGTTTCCTGTGTTCACACGAAGCAGTTAGGAAACCTGAAGGTATTATCATTCACACACACACACACACACACACACACACACACACACACACACACACACACACACACACACTCATCTATTTTAAAAGTTTTAAAAAAATTCCACTTCTTCCCCCAACCACCCCACCGTGTAAAATTGGGGCTCCTATTTTTGTTATTCTTGGAGAGAGGAATGATGGTGTAGAGGTGTAGGCGCGGGGGGGGGGGGGTTGGCGTGGGAAGGGAGGTGAGATCGTCTGAAGATTTAAGTCATTAAATGGCCGTCCTTTCAGATTTGAAGTAAAGAAAGAAAGGGGGGAGATACACAGAAAAGAGAGAGAGAGGGGGGGGCAGAGAGAGAGAGAGAGACAAACAGACAGACAGACGGACAGAGAGGGAGAGAAAGAGACAGAAAGACACAGACAGAGAGAGAAGGGGGGAACAACAGAGAGAGAGACAGAGAGAGAGAGAGAGAGAGAGAGGGAGAGAGAGAGAGACCGAGAGAGAAGGTAGGTTTCCGAAGTTAGAAGGAAGTATTTACAACCGCCAAACACATCCCCCTGGCGTTCGGAGACACAAGGGTTATAGACAGCCACAAGAGATACAGGCTAGACGTCTGGGTTTAATTATTTTATCGCTTTATGGCGGACTGGGGCACGCAATGTCGTCTAGATTGTTTGTGCGCGTATCGTAAGGGAGCGCAAGAAACGGGGTTGGGGGTGGGGTAGCTTCTAACCCATTCTTGCATTTGTTGGTTTATTGATGAAATTCCTCGCCACCCCCACCCTACCACCGCCCACCATTCCCCCAAAACGACTTGGCTAAGGAAAATGCAGCAAATAATCTAAACTCGAGGGTCAACGACGCCCTCCCGTGTATGTATGTGTGTATATGAAAAAGGATTCTGATTCTGTGGGTCGGTGCCAAGACACAAAAATGCTATAAATTACAAATAACTAGTGGGAAAGAGGTATAATAAGGTAGTGAGGTTGTTTTCACGAACCATTCAAAAATCTCATGGCAGAGGAGAAGAAGCTGTTCCTAAATCGTTGAGTTTGGGTTTTGAGGCTCCTTTACCTCCTCTCCGACGGTAGTAATGAGAAGAGGGCATGTCCCAGATGGTGACTTATCAATTACTGTTCCAGTGTGTGTGTTTATTTATGTGTGTAATGACTAGATATCTGTTAGTGCTTCAATGTATGTGTTTATGTGTATAAATATATGTGTTTTGAGCATGTGTAGCAACCCCCGACAAACCCGATTAACTCAAACTTAATCGCAGGGCAATTTACAATAACCAATTAACATACTCTGTACGTCTTTGGACTGTGGGAAATACCCGGAGGACCTGGAGAAAACCCACGCGTTCCACGGAAATGAAGTACAAACTCCTTACAGAACAGCGCCGGAATTGAACTCCGAACTCCCGAACGCCCCGTGTTAACCTCTACGCTACCTTGGCGCCCAATGTGTGATGTGTGTGTGCGCGCGCGCTGCGATGTGGATATGTGTGTTTGTGGGTGCATGTATATAATGTGTCTCTGTTAAGCTGCGTCTGTCAATGTTGTAGATATGTGTGTATCTGTGTGCATACCGGCATATGAATGTACGTGTGCATGTCTAAATATATATAAGTGAGTGTGAAGATGCGCGGGGTGTTTACAAGCATGTGTGCATATTACTGGATATTTGTTTACGTGTGTTTGTGTGTACAGTTTTATATATTTAAACATTTCAATGTATACATATGAATATGTAAGTATGTGTTTTAAGTACTTGCATGCATATTGCTGGATATTTGTGCATTTGTGCGTTTATTTGTGTGTGGGCGTGCGTGTTATATTTGGGTGTGAAAGTGTCGGTGCATCTGTATGACTTCACGTGCGTGTGTTATAGGTCTATGATATTTACACATGCGTATGTGAATTCGTATGTATACATGTGTGAGTGTGTCTGTAAAGTTCATGTACTTGAATGTGCATAAACTGCTGGAGAAACTCAGCATTTTCGGTATGTTGCTCAAAATTTCCAGTACCTGCAGAATCTCTTGTGTCCCCGTATTTGGATTATGTGTGCGTATGTAGAGAATTCGTGTGTGTGCGGCGTTTGTATGCTTGGGTATATGTGACTATATGTATTTGAACACTTAAGATTATGTATTCCTCAATGTTAACCATACATTTGTGCGTGTGTGTGTGTGTGTGTGTGTGTGTACGTGTATGTGCATTTCTGTGTGTGTATATCTGACAGTGCGTGTGTATTTTACTGTGCGTCTTCGTGTGTGTGTCTGTGTCTGTCTGAGAGTGAGAGAGAGAGAGAGAATCTATGTATGCGTGTTTAGATTTCTGTGTATGCAATGTTAGGGGGAAAGTACTTTTGTACTTGACTGTGTGTGTGTCTGTGTATATGTTTGTGCGTGTGTGTGTGTGTGTGTGTGTGTGTGTGTGTGTGTGTGTCTATGTGTGTTATACTTGTACGGACACAAGTATCAGCGTTTTCTATCTGTGTGAAAGGGAGAAACGAGGCCAGAGAGACAGAGAGAAAGATCACAGTGGATAATGCTTAATGCTCGGTGGGTGTGTGGGGGAGGGTATTATATGGAATTTCCAACGGAGTCAAGAGCCAAGTATCCGACCACTCCCCCGTTGAGATGTTACTTTTGAGACGGAATGCTCTGCAGAGCTCACCGAATGTCACTAGGTGGCAGGCTTGGTCAAAAATAAAGAAAGAATCCTCGCTCTCTAACCCCGTGACCTCACCCCCTTCCTACAACAACCTTGGCGGAATGGGGTTTAATTCTTAATCAACCCTTCATTATATCCACCCTGAATGGCGCAGCGTCTATTAAAATATATTAAAGTGAGGTATCGCGCCAGCGTGATTAATTATTGATTGTGTAGACATAAGATCCGGAGACCCGGGATTTAGGCTGGAAGGGAGGTGGGGGGATGTTGAGGTTTTAAAATATTTACTTTATAAAAAGCATCAGTATTTGACGCTGGCAGATTTCGAGTCAGAAGCTTGGGTTTTTAGAAGAAGGTGTGGGTGTAAAAAAAAATGGAGAGAAGCAAGGCGAATGTTAATTCATTGCCAAGGACGGCTTCCCGAGTAAGAGGACCGCCGTGATCTCGGTAAAAACGTGAGGAGAACCGCCAAAACAGAAACAAAACCTTGCCACTCCAATCCCACACACGCACACATATACCCACACTTAGAGGAGGTATCAGTGCATTGATAACTATCGTTCTTAAGAGGCGCATAAACAGATTTTATTTTTATTGGCACTTAACAATCACTCTATCTAGTTACCTGTTCACCTATCTATCTGTCGAACTTTATCTCTCTCTTTCTATCTCTATCCAATTTACTACCCGCATTTACCAATTTATCTATCCTTCTTTCTTTTTGTCTGTATTTCTCTTTCTTTCTTTCTTTCTATTTATCTATCCATCTATTTCTCTATCCGTCTGCCTGCTTGTTTGTCTAGTTCTGAGAGAGAGAGAGAGAGAGAGAGAGAGAGAGAGAGAGAAGGGAGTGATAGAAAGACAGTTGTACAAATGTGTCTGTCAGATTTTCCTGTAAGAAGTCCTCAGTAAGAACAAAACGTGCTCCACCTCTCCCACGAAGCCAATATTGGTGTCAAGTGGTTATCTTCTTTTAAAAAATATGTACTCGCAAATGATTTCTCCCCGACAGGTTAAAAGGAAACAAATGGCTTTGCAGACCGGGAGCACTGGAAATCCATTTTAATCGCCGCTATTATTATTAAATTGTACCTCTTAAAGTTTTATTGTGTGTTTTAAAGTATGTTGTTAAAGTTAGTGCTGTCTTACGCAAATAGATCAGTCGTTCACTGACGTTATTACTTGACTGACGGGAAGGGGATACATTTGTACGGTTTCGCCCACTTTACTAAGGCGTTAGTTACTGCCCCAAGATTAAATGTCTGAGAGTTATAAACATGATAGCACATAAATCTGTGGCTTTCTATTCAATACATTATTACTACTAAATCAATTAATATCAATAAATTAAATGATTTCCAATTGCGGAAGTTGTTAGATGTTAGCAGCGAGTGAGAAAAGTATCAACAGAAATATTTATGGTGGGATTTGTGGGGAGGGCTATTTCGGGGGCGATCGCCGAATACTCCGTCGCAGGATTTTTTTTGCTAAATTCCAATTAATTCTGTTGTTCCCCTGCCCGCCGCGTCGATAATGTGGAGTCCGTGAATTTGGCTCCAGAAAGGCATACGCTCCTTGATTGCCGAGGGAGAGGAGTGATTTGATTTAAAATTGGGGAATGCCCGTGGATTAATTTTAACAAGTAGGAGAGACTAAAGCAATTCCGGAGGAGAAAGATTGCAAATTAACTTTTGGTGATAATTAATTATTTCGTTCGTTCTGGGAAAGGGCGAATAATGTGTTTTATGGTAAGGCAGCCTGAAATCGCTTACACAGAAATACTCAATCTAAACACTAAAGCGAAGTGCTTACACTGTTCTTTTAAAAATAGGTGTTTTTTTTTTACCTTTTGGATTCAAGAAAATGAACGGCCTGGAGTTTTAGGATGTTGTTCGATCTCTGAAATCTTCTAAACAAAAAATAAATAAATACTTAATTCTGTTTCTTAGGGGAACAAAACTCTAGTAATTCTATCAGTTTTGACTGCTTGCCTTCGCATATGTACTTGCGGCGAATTGCTTTACCGTTGAGCAACTGTTACTTTGTTCTTGTTGGATCCCTGTCAAACGCACTTCACGATCATTGCTAAAATACTGACGATATTAGGCAGCGTTAACTGTCAAAAATACATTAACAGAGGAACGCATTTTACAGTCAGAATAGCAATCTCGTCTTCTTCCAAAACTAGAGGCGATTTTGTCGCTCGATCAAAGCATTTTGTCCATTCCCTCGTTTTTTAACATTAAAATTAGTCCGGTTTAGAGAACTATTTTAATCTGAAATACCGACCTTTATACGCGTAAAGACAGAGAGAGAGAGAGAGAGAGAGA